>NC_038255.2:23816559-23817350 GCF_000004515.6 Glycine max | reverse complement strand
GAACAAGAGAAGCTTTCGCCAAACTCATATGGTCATAGCTTTTCACTCAGATGTCCGATTCAGGCGCATAGTGTATCAAGATGCTCGAAATTAAACATCAAAGGCAAGGCAAATTCAAACGGTCATAACCTTTGACTCGGAAGTTCGATTCAGGTAAATAATATATCAAATCGCTCGAAAATTAAACAACGGAAAGTCTCAAGAAATTTAAATGGTTGTAGCTTTTCCCCACGGATGCCCGTTTCAGGCGCATAGTATATCAAGATCCTAGAAATTAAACATCAGAGTGCAAGGCAGATTCAAACGGCCATAACTTTTGACTCGGATGTCCGATTCAGGCCAATAATATATCGAGTCGCTCGAAAATGACCAACGGAAGCTCTCAGCTATCTCATATGGCATAACGTTTCACTCAGATGTCTGATTCAGGTGCATAATATATCGAGATGCTCAAAATTAAACATGGAAGCGCATGGAAAGTTTAAACTGCCATAACTTTTGACTCGGATGTCCGATTCAGGCCAATACTATATCGAGACGCTCGAAATCGAACAACGAAGCTCTCGGCTAACTCATATGACATAACTTTTCACTCAGATGCCCGATTCAGCTGCATAATATATCGAGATGCTCAAAATTGAACATTGAAGCACATGGCAAATTTAAACAGCCATAACTTTTGATTCGGATGTCCGATTCAAGCCAATAATATATTGAGACGCTCGAAATTGAACAACAGAAGCTTTCGCCAAACTCATATGGTCATAGCTTTTCACTCAGATGCCCGATTC
>NC_038255.2:23814913-23816331 GCF_000004515.6 Glycine max | reverse complement strand
CAAGGCAGATTCAAACGGCCATAACTTTTGACTCGGATGTCCGATTCAGGCCAATAATATATCGAGTCGCTCGAAAATGACCAACGGAAGCTCTCAGCTATCTCATATGGCATAACGTTTCACTCAGATGTCTGATTCAGGTGCATAATATATCGAGATGCTCAAAATTAAACATGGAAGCGCATGGAAAGTTTAAACTGCCATAACTTTTGACTCGGATGTCCGATTCAGGCCTATACTATATCTAGACGCTCGAAATCGAACAACGAAGCTCTCGACTAACTCATATGACATAACTATTCACTCAGATGCCCGATTCAGGCGCATAATATATCGAGATGTTCAAAATTAAACATGGAAGCACAAGGCATTATCAAACAACCATAACTTTTAAATCGGATGTCTGATTCAGGCCAATAATATATTGAGACGCTCGAAATTGAACAACAGAAGCTTTCGCCAAACTCATATGGTCATAGCTTTTCACTCTGATGTTCGATTCAGGTGCATAGTATATCAACATGCTCGATATTAAACATCAAAGTGGAAGACAAATTCAAACGGTCATAACTTTTGACTCGGATGTCCAATTCAGGTGAATAATATATCGAGTCGCTCGAAAATTAAACAACGGAAAGTCTCAAGAAATTTAAATGGTGGTAACTTTTCACTTGGATGCCCGTTTCAGGCGCATAGTATATCAAGATGCTAGAAATTAAACATCAGAGTGCAAGGAAAATTCAAAAAGCCATAACTTTTGACTCGGATGTCCGATTCAGGTCAATAATATATCGAGTCGCTCGAAAATTAAACAACGGAAAGTCTCAAGAAATTTAAATGGTGATAACTTTTCACTTGGATGTCCGATTCAGGCACATAGTATATCAAGATGCTAGAAATTAAACATCAGAGTGCAAGGCAAATTCAAACGGCCATAACTTTTGACTCGGATGTCCGATTCAGGCCAAAAATATATCTAGTCGCTCAAAAATGAACAACGGAAGCTCTCAGCTATCTCATATGGCATAAATTTTCACTCAGATGTCCGATTCAGATGCATAATATAACGAGAAGCTCAAAATTAAAAATGGAAGCACATGGTAAATTTAAACTGGCATAACTTTTGACTCGGATGTCCGATTCAGGCTAATAATATATCGAGTCGCTTGAAATTCAACAACGGAAGCACTCGTGAAATTAAACTGGTCATAACTTTTACTAGGATTTCCGATTCCGGCACATAGTATATCAAGATGCATGAAATTAAACATCAAAGCGCAAGGCAAATTCAAACGGCCATAACTTTTGACTCCGATGTCCTATTCAGGCCATTAATATATCGAGTCGCTCGAAAATGAACAACGGAAGCTCTCAGCTATCTCATATGGCATAACTTTT
Organism: Glycine max; assembly: GCF_000004515.6. Lineage (NCBI taxonomy): Eukaryota > Viridiplantae > Streptophyta > Magnoliopsida > Fabales > Fabaceae > Glycine > Glycine max. Next base: position 23,814,933 of record NC_038255.2, on the reverse strand, counting down.
CCACCAAGATGTCCGATTCA
>NC_038255.2:23812063-23814437 GCF_000004515.6 Glycine max | reverse complement strand
GTCTCAAGAAATTCAAATGGTCATAACTTTTAACTGGGATGTCCGATTTAGGCGCATAATATATTGAGATGCTCGAAATAAAACTTGGGAGCACATGGCAAATTTAAATAGAGATAACTTTTGACTCGGATGTCCAATTCAGGCCTACTATATATCGAGACGCTCAAAATTTAACAATGGAAGCTCTCGAGAAAGCCAAATGGTCATAATTTTTCACTCGGATGTCTGATTCTGGCGCATAATATATCGAGATGCTCGAAATTAAACATTGAAGCTCAAGGTAAATTCAAACGGCAATAAATTTTGACTCGGATGCCCGATTCAGGGCAATAATATATTATGACGCTCGAAATTGAACAACGGAAGCTCTCGAGAATTTCAAATGCTTATAACTTTTCACTCGGATTCCGATCCAGGCATATAATATATCGAGATGCTCGAAATCAAGCATGGAAGCACAAGGCAAATTCAAACGGCAATAACTTTTGACTCGGATGTCCAATTCAGGCCAATAATATAATATGACATTTGAAATTGAAAAACGGAAGCAATCGAGGAATTCAAATGGTCATAGCTTTTAACTCGGAAGTCCGATTCAGGCGCATAGTATATCGAGATGCTCGAAAATTGAACAACGAAATCTCTCGTGAAATTCAAATATCATAACTCTTAATTCGCATGTCCGATTCAGCAGCATAATATATCTAGATGCTCAAAATTAAAAATGGATGCACAAGGCAAATTCAAACGGCCACAACTTTTGACTCGGATGTTTGATTCAGGCGAATGATATATCGAGAAGCTCGAAATTAAACAAGAGAAGCTCTCGAGATATTCAAATGGTCATAACTTTTAACTCGTATGTCCGATTCAGATGCATAATATATTGAGATGCTCGAAATTAAACATGGAAGCACAAGGCAAATTCAAATGGCAGTAACTTTCGGATGTCCGATTCAGGCCAATAATTATGAAGCTCGAAATTGAAAAGCGGAGGCTCCCGAGAAATTCAAATGGACATAACTTTTCGCTCGGATCCCGATCCAGGCGCATAATATATCGAGATTCTAGAAATCAATCATGGAAGCACAAGGCAAATTCAAATGACAATAACTTTTGATTCGGATGTCCGATTTAGGCAATTAATATATCATGACGCTCGAAATTGAACAACGGAAGTCTCGAGAAATTCAAATGGTCATAAATTTTTACTTGGATGTCCGATTCAGGAGCATAATATGTCCAGATGCTCAAAATTAAAAATTGAAGCACAAGGAAAATTCAAAAGGCCACAACTTTTGACTCGGATCTTTGATTCAGGCCAATAATATATCGAGACGCTCAAAATTAAACAACAGAAGCTCTTGAGAAATTCAAATGGCCATAACTTTTAACTCGGATGTCCGATTCAGGCGCATAATATATTGAGATGCTCGAAATTAAACATGGAGGCACATGGCCAATTAAAACGTCAATAACTTTTGACTCGAATGTCCAATTCAGGCCAATAATATATTATGACGCTCGAAATTTAAAAACGGAAGCAATCGAGAAATTCAAATGGTCATAACTTTTAACTCGGATGTCCGATTCAGGAGAATAATATATCGAGATGCTCGAAATTAAACATTAAAGCACAAGGCAAATTCAAACGGCCATAAATTTTTGCTCGGATGTCCGATCCAGGCCAATAATATATCGAGTCGCTCGAAATTGAACAACGGAAGCTCTCGAGAAATTTAAATGGTCATAACTTTTTACTCGAATGTTCGATTTAGGCGCATAGTATATCAAGAGGCTAGAAATAAAACATCAAATTGCAAGGCAAATTCAAACGGCCATAACTTTTGACACCAATGTCCGATTGAGGCCAGTAACATATCGAGACGCTTCAAGTTGAACAACGGAAGCTCTCGGCAAACTCATATGGTCATAACATTTCACTTAGATGTTTGATTCAGGCGCATAATATATCGAGATGCTCGAAAGTAAACATGGAAGCACAAGGAAAATTCAAACAGCCACAACTTTTGACTCGGATGTCCGATTTAGACCAATAATATATCAAGACGCATGAAATTGAACAACGGAAGCACTCTAGAAAATGAAATGGTCATAACTTTTCACTCAGATTTCTGATTCAGACGTATAATATATCGTGATGCTCGAAATTAAACATGGAAGCACAAGGCAAATTCAAACGGCCATAACTTTTGACTCGAATGTCTCATTTAGGCCAATAATATATCGAGACGCTCGAAATTAATCATGGAAGCACATGCCTATTTCAAATGGCCATGACTTTTGACTCGGATTTCCGATTCAGGGAAATAATATATTGAGACGCATGAAATTGAGCAACAGAAGCTCTCAA
>NC_038255.2:23808985-23811963 GCF_000004515.6 Glycine max | reverse complement strand
AAGCACAAGGAAAATTCAAACGGTCACAACTTTGAGTCAGATGTTCGATTCAGGCCAATAATATATCGAGACGCTCGAAATTGTACAATAGAAGCTCTCGAGAAATTCAAAATGGTCATAACTTTTAGCTCAGATGTCCAATTCAGGCGCATAATATATTGAGATGCTCGAAATTAAACATGAAAGCACATGCCAATTTCAAACGGCCTTAACTTTTGACTCGGATGTCCTATTCAGACCAATAATATATGGAGACGCTCGTAATGGAACAACGAAAGCTCTCGAGAAATTCAAATGGTCATAACCTTTCACTCGGATTTTCGATTCAGGCGCATAATATATTGAGATGCTCGAAATTAAACATGGAAGCACAAGGAAAATTCAAACGGCCACAACCTTTTGCTCGGATGTCCGATCCAGGCCAATAATATATCGAGTCGCTCAAAATTGAACAACGAAAGCTCTCGAGAAATTTAAATGGTCATAACTTTTCACTCGGATGTCCAATTCAGGCGCATAGTGATGTGAACTTGAGTAGGAGCGGATCGTTTGATACAGGCAGTAGAGGTTTTTGATGACGCCACTTCCGGTGAAGAAAGATAAATCAGGGTCGACGCCACTTTCGGTGAAGGAAGATAAGTCAGGTAGACGTCACTTCCGGTGAAAGAAGATAAGTCAGGGTAGACGCCCCAAGGATTACCTTGATAAGTCTGAGATTGGTTCAACAAGGAACTCAAAGAGAAACATATTTATAGTGTATCTGAACTAAAGGATAAAAATAGACATGGGCCTTCTAAACAGTTTGAGCTAAAATTACAATAAATAAAAATTATAACTAAAAAACATATTTAACTTGGGCCTTCAAATTAATCTTGGCCTTCAGCAACAATTAATAGTCTTGATAGTGTCTCTGCCTCTAGGCCTTCATCCTTCTCCACTTGGGCCTTCATCCTTCTCCACTCGGGGGCTTTATCCTTCTCCACTTGGGCCTTTAGCCTGTATTTGGCTAGTTTCAGGATTCTCATCATTCCCTCCTTCTTGGAAAACATTTGCCCTCAAATGTCCAGGATCATCACCAGGTTCAAGTACCACTTCCTTCCTTTTCTTGTTGGCTTGCTTGGCATAGTTGTCATTCTTCTTTGCAATTTGCACCTTCACTTGGTCATACAATCTTTTCACATACTCAACTTTGGCATGTGCATCCTTACTCAACTTGATGTTCTATGCCTCTTGAAGGTGGCAGTCCATGAGGAATCTCCTTAGGAAAGACATTTTTAAATTCCTGCAATAAGGGTTGAACACTAGGAGAAATAGAAATAGTAAACTCATTAGAATTATTAGTAGAAATTTTACTGTCTTTGCAATACTGTAGATAGAGTGGTTCATGAGCAGGCAACACTTTCCTCACTTCACTAGCCTCTGCAAAATAATTAAATTTTCTCTCATGTGTATCACTCTCTCTCTTATGTGTATCACTCTTTCCCTCGGGTGTATCACTCTTCTTTTTCCTATTCCTCTGTGGTGCCTCACTATTTTCTTTCTCTTGTTCTCTCTTTTCTCTCATTCTGATTTGGGCATCACACACTTCTCTAGGAGATAGAGGTTTAAGAGTAAATAAGGAAGATTTGACTATTTGCATGTAGAGCTCTTCTTTGTTACGGTTCAACAAACGTTGCATTTGTATAGTCATTGGGTCCAATAATAAGCGTTGAGATCCGTCCAGTTGATGATATACACCACCATTGTCACCAGCTCCTGCCATGATTAAGGAACAAAGAATTTTGTAGTAATTAAAAAAAAGATTCGGGACCTCACCACACTCTACTCACGTGTTTCTCTCTTTGATGGTAGTTCACTCGTGTTTGATGCTCTCAATATAGGCTTTTGTGTGATGTTTTCACTCTTGCCTTTTACCACTCACTCTCTCTTAAGTTCCTGGATGAATCAAATTAGACAAACAAGGTATATAACAGGAAAGACAGTTTAATTATCACTGTGTAGCAGATTTAATTTGGATAACAAATCAGATTTGATTTTGGTTAACAGATTAGACTTGATTTGGATAACAGATTGGATTTGATTTGGATAACAGATTAGACTTGATTTGGATAGTAAATTGGATTTGATATGGATAACAGATTAGATTTGATTTGATTTGGATAACAAATTTTGATTTGATTTGATTTGGATAATAGATCAGATTTGGATAACAAATTAGATTTAATTTGGATCAATTTCATGTTCAAAGATCAAACACCCACTTTCAACAACGGAAGCACTCGAGAAATTCAACTGGTCATAACTTTTACTAGGATTTCCGATTCTGGCACATAGTATATCAAGATGCTAGAAATTAAACATCAGAGTGGAAGGCAAATTCAAACGGGCATAACTTTTGACTCGGATGTCCGATTCAGGCCAATAATAAATAGAGTTTCTCAAAATTGAACAACGGAAGCTCTCAGCTATCTCATATGGCATAAATTTTCACTCAGATGTCCGATTCAGGTGCATAATATATCGAGATGCTCAAAATTAAACATGAAAGCACATAGCAAATTTAAACTGCCATAACTTTTGACTCGGATGTCCGATTCAGGCTAATAATATATCGAGTCGCTTGAAATTCAACAACGAAAGCACTCGAGAAATTCAACTAGTCATAACTTTTACAAGGATTTCCGATTCAGGCACATAGTATATCAAGATGCTAGAAATTAAACATCAAAGGACAAGGCAAATTCAAACGGCCACAACATTTGGCTCGGATTTTTGATTCAGGCCAATAATATATCGAGTCGCTCGAATGTGAACAACGGAAGCACTCGAGAAATTCAAAGGGTCATAACTTTTCACTCGGATGTCTCATTCGGCCACATATATATCGAGATGCTCGAAATTAAACATGGAAGCACAAGGCAAATTCAAACGGCCATAACTTTTGACTCGGATTTCCGATTTAGGCAAGTAACATATCA
>NC_038255.2:23807533-23808662 GCF_000004515.6 Glycine max | reverse complement strand
TAACTTTTGACTCGAATGTCCGATTCAGGCCAATAATATATGGAGTCGCTCGAAACTGAACAACGGAAGCTCTCAGCTATCTCATATGGCATAACTTTTAACTCAGATGCCCGATTCAGGCGCATAATATATCGAGATGTTCAAAATTAAACTTGGAAGCACAAGGCATAGTCAAACGGCCATAACTTTTGACTCGGATGTCCGATTCAGGCCAATAATATATCGAGTCGCTCGAAACTGAACAACGGAAGCTCTCAGCTATCTCATATGACATAACTTTTCACTCAGATGTCCGATTCAGGTGCATAATATATCGAGATGCTCAAAATTAAACATGGAAGCACATGGAAAGTTTAAACTGCCATAACTTTTGACTCGGATGTCCGATTCAAGTAAATAATATATTGAGTCGCTCGAAAATTAAACAACGGAAAGTCTCAAGAAATTTAAATGGTGATAACTTTTCACTTGGATGTCCGATTCAGGCGCATAGTATATCTAGATGCTAGAAATTAAACATGGGAGTGCAAGGCAAATTGAAACGGCCATAACTTTTGACTCGGATGTCCGATTCAGGCCAATAATATATCGAGTCGCTCGAAACTGAACAACGGATGCTCTCAGCTATCTCATATGGCATAACGTTTCACGCAGATGTCCGATTCAGGTGCATAATATATCGAGATGCTCAAAATTAAACATGGAAGCACATGGAAAGTTTAAACTGCCATAACTTTTGACTCGGATGTCCGATTCAGGAAAATAATATATCGAGTCGCTCGAAAATTAAACAACGGAAAGTCTCAAGAAATTTAAATGGTGATAACTTTTCACTTGGATGTCCGATTCAGGCGCATAGTATATCTAGATGCTAGAAATTAAACATGAGAGTGCAAGGCAAATTGAAACGGCCATAACTTTTGATTCGGATGTCCGATTCAGGCCAATAATATATCGAGTCGCTCGAAACTGAACAACGGATGCTCTCAGCTATCTCATATTTCATAACTTTTCACTCAGATGTCCGATTCAGGTGCATAATATATCGAGATGCTCAAAATTAAACATGGAAGCACATGGAAAGTTTAAACTGCCATAACTTTTGACTCGGATGTCCGATTCAGGAAAA
>NC_038255.2:23805968-23807257 GCF_000004515.6 Glycine max | reverse complement strand
ATATATCAAGAATGCTCAAATTAACATGGAAGCACATGGAAAGTTTAAGCTGCCATAACTTTTGACTCGGATGTCCGATTCAGGTAAATAATATATTGAGTCGCTCGAAAATTAAACAACGGGAAAGTCTCAAGCAAATTCTGGTGGTGATATCTTCCATATAGGATCTCCGGTTCCGGCGCATAGTATATCTAGATGCTAGATATTCATCATGAGAGTGCGAGGCATGTTGAGGCGGCCATAACTTGAGACTCGGATGTCCGATTCAGGCCAATAATATATCGAGTCGCTCGAAACTGAACAACGGAAGCTCTCAGCTATCTCATATGCTATAACTTTTCCCTCAGATGTCCGATTCATGTGCATAATATATCGAGATGCTCAAAATTACACATTGAAGCATGTGGAATGTTGAAACTGCCATAACTTTAGACTCGGATGTCCGATCCAGGTAAATAATATATCGAGTCGCTCGAAATTTAAACAACGGAAAGTCTCAAGAATTTTAAATGGTGATAACTTTTCACTTGGATCTCCGATTCAGGCGCATAGTATATCTAGATGCTAGAAATTAACCTTGGGAGTGAAGGCAAATTGAAACGGCCATAACTTTGGACTCGGATGTCCGATTCAGGCCAATAATATATCGAGTCGCTCGAAACTGAACAACGGAAGCTCTCAGGTATCTCATATGGCATAACTTTTCACTCAGATGTCCGATTCAGGTGCATAATATATCGAGATGCTCAAAATTAAACATGGAAGCACATGGAAAGTTTAAACTGCCATAACTTTTGACTCGGATGTCCGATTCAGGTAAATAATATATTGCGTCGCTCGAAAATTAAACAACGGAAAGTCTCAAGAAATTTAAATGGTGATAACTTTTCACTTGGATGTCCGATTCAGGCGCATAGTATATCTAGATGCTAGAAATTAAACATGAGAGTGCAAGGCAAATTGAAACGGCCATAACTTTTGACTCGGATGTCCGATTCAGGCCAATAATATATGGAGTCGCTCGAAACTGAACAATGGAAGCTCTCAGCTATCTCATATGGCATAACTTTTTACTCAGATGTCCGATTCAGGTGCATAATATATCGAGATGCTCAAAATTAAACATGGAAGCACATGGAAAGTTTAAACTGCCATAACTTTTGACTCGGATGTCCGATTCAGGTAAATAATATATTGAGTCGCTCGAAAATTAAACAACGAACTGGGGGCCTTCAGTGCGGACATAACTTTTCACTCAGATGTCCGATTCAGGTGCATAATATATCGAG
>NC_038255.2:23802399-23805868 GCF_000004515.6 Glycine max | reverse complement strand
GTTTAAACTGCCATAACTTTTGACTCGGATGTCCGATTCAAGTAAATAATATATCGAGTCGCTCGAAAATTAAACAACGGAAAGTCTCAAGAAATTTAAATGGTGATAACTTTTCACTTGGATGTCCGATTCCGGCGCATAGTATATCTAGATGCTAGAAATTAAACATGGGAGTGCAAGGCAAATTGAAACGGCCATAACTTTTGACTCGGATGTCCGATTCAGGCCACTAATATATCGAGTCGCTCGAAACTGAACATCGGATGCTCTCAGCTATCTCATATGGCATAACTTTTCACGCAGATGTCCGATTCAGGTGCATAATATATCGAGATGCTCAAAATTAAACATGGAAGCACATGGAAAGTTTAAACTGCCATAACTTTTGACTCGGATGTCCGATTCAGGAAAATAATATATCGAGTCGCTCAGAAAATTAAACAACGGAAAGTCTCAAGAAATTTAAATGGTGATAACTTTTCACTTGGATGTCCGATTCAGGCGCATAGTATATCTAGATGCTAGAAATTAAACATGAGAGTGCAAGGCAAATTGAAACGGCCATAACTTTTGACTCGGATGTCCGATTCAGGCCAATAATATATCGAGTCGCTCGAAACTGAACAACGGAAGCTCTCAGCTATCTCATATGGCATAACTTTTCACTCAGATTTCCGATTCAGGTGCATAATATATCGAGATGCTCAAAATTAAACATGGAAGCACATGGAAAGTTTAAACTGCCATAACTTTTGACTCGGATGTCCGATTCAGGAAAATAATATATCGAGTCGCTCGAAAATTAAACAACGGAAAGTCTCAAGAAATTTAAATGGTGATAACTTTTCACTTGGATGTCCGATTCAGGCGCATAGTATATCTAGATGCTAGAAATTAAACATGAGAGTGCAAGGCAAATTGAAACGGGCATAAATTTTGACTCGGATGTCCGATTCAGGCCAATAATATATCGAGTCGCTCGAAAACTGAAACAACGGAAGCTCTCAGCTATCTCATATGACATAACTTTTCACTCAGATGTCCGATTTCAGGTGCATAATATATCGAGATGCTCAAAGATTAAACATGGGAAAGCTCATGGAAAAGTTTAAACTGCCCATAAACTTTTTTGACTCGGATGTCCCGATTTCAAGGTAAATAAAAATATTGAGTCGCTCGGAACTTAAACAACGGAAAGTCTCAAGAAATTTAAATGGTGATAACTTTTAACTTGGATGTCCGGTTCAGGCGCATAGTATATCTAGATGCTAGAAATTAAACATGAGAGTGCAAGGCAAATTGAAAAGGCCATAACTTTTGACTCGGATGTCCGATTCAGGCCAATAATATATCGAGTCGCTCGAAACTGAACAACGGAAGCTCTCAGCTATCTCATATGCTATAACTTTTTCCTCAGATGTCCGATTCAGGTGCATAATATATCGAGATGCTCAAAATTAAACATGGAAGCACATGGAAAGTTTAAACTGCCATAACTTTTGACTCGGATGTCCGATTCAGGTAAATAATATATTGAGTCGCTCGAAAATTAAACAACGGAAAGTCTCAAGAAATTTAAATGGTGATAACTTTTCACTTGGATGTCCGATTCAGGCGCATAGTATATCTAGATGCTAGAAATTAAACATGAGAGTGCAAGGCAAATTGAAACGGCCATAACTTTTGTCTCGGATGTCCGATTCAGGCCAATAATATATCGAGTCGCTCGAAACTGAACAATGGAAGCTCTCAGCTATCTCATATGGCATAACTTTTCACTCAGATGTCCGATTCAGGTGCATAATATATCGAGATGCTCAAAATTAAACATGGAAGCACATGGAAAGTTGAAACTGCCATAACTTTTGACTCGGATGTTCGATTGAGGTAAATAATATATCGAGACGCTCGAAAATTAAACAACGGAATGTCTCAAGAAATTTAAATGGTGACAACTTTTCTCTTGGATTTCCGATTCAGGCGCATAGTATATCAAGATGCTAGAAATTAAACATCAGAGTGGAAGGGAAATTGAAACGGCCATAACTTTTGACTCGGATGTCCGATTTAGGCCAATAATATATCGAGTCGCTCGAAAATGAACAACAGAAGCTCTCAGCTATCTCATATGGCATAACTTTTCACTCAGATGTCCGATTTAGGTGCATAATATATCGAGATGCTCAAAATTAAACATGGAAGCACATGGAAAATTTAAACTGCCATAACTTTTGACTCAGATGTCCGATTCAGGCCAATAATATGTCAAGACGCTTGAAATTGAACAACGAAGTTCTCGGCTAACTCGTATGACATAACTTTTCACTCAGATGCCCGATTCAGCTGAATAATATATCGAGATGCTCAAAATTGAACATTGAAGCACATGGATAATATAAACAACCATAACTTTTGATTCGGATGTCTAATTCAGGCCAATAATATATTGAGACGCTCGAAATTGAACAACAGAAGCTTTCGCCAAACTAATATGATCATAGCTTTTCACTCAGATGTCCGATTCAGGCGCATAGTATATCAAGATGCTCGATATTAAACATCAAAGTGCAAGACAAATTCAAACGGTCAAAACTTTTGACTCGGATGTCCAATTCAGGTCAATAATATATCGAGTCGCTCGAAAATTAAACAACGGAAAGTCTCAAGAAATTTAAATGATGGTAACTTTTCACTTGGATGCCCGATTCAGGCACAGAGTATATCAAGATGCTAGAAATTAAACATCAGAGTGCAAGGCAAATTCAAACGGCCATAACTTTTGTCTCGGATGTCCGATTCAGGCCAATAATATATCGAGTCGCTCGAAACTGAACAATGGAAGCTCTCAGCTATCTCATATGGCATAACTTTTCACTCAGATGTCCGATTCAGGTGCATAATATATCGAGATGCTCAAAATTAAACATGGAAGCACATGGAAAGTTGAAACTGCCATAACTTTTGACTCGGATGTCCGATTCAGGTAAATAATGTATCGAGTCGCTCAAAAATTAAACAACGGAAAGTCTCAAGAAATTTAAATGGTGATAACTTTTCACTTGGATGTCCGATTCAGGCGCATAGTATATCTAGATGCTAGAAATTAAACATGGGAGTGAAGGCAAATTGAAACGGCCATAACTTTTGACTCGGATGTCCGATTCAGACCAATAATATATCGAGTCGCTCAAAACTGAACAACGGAAGCTCTCAGCTATCTCATATGGCATAACTTTTTCCTCAGATGTCCGATTCAGGTGCATAATATATCGAGATGCTCAAAATTAAACATGGAAGCACATGGAAAGTTTAAACTGCCATAACTTTTGACTCGGATGTCCGATTCAGGTAAATAATATATTGAGTCGCTCGAAAATTAAACAACGGAAAGTCTCAAGAAATTTAAATGGTGATAACTTTTCACTTGGATGTCCGATTCAGGCGCATAGTATATCTAGATGCTAGAAAT
>NC_038255.2:23799298-23802186 GCF_000004515.6 Glycine max | reverse complement strand
GCCATAACTTTTGACTCGGATGTTCGAATGAGGTAAATAATATATCGAGACGCTCGAAATTAACAACGGAATGTCTCAAGAAATTTAAATGGTGACAACTTTTCTCTAGGATCTCCGACTCAGGCGCATAGTATATCAAGATGCTAGAAATTAAACATCAGAGTGGAAGGGAAATTGAAACGGCCATAACTTTTGACTCGGATGTCCGATTTAGGCCAATAATATATCGAGTCGCTCGAAAATGAACAACAGAAGCTCTCAGCTATCTCATATGGCATAACTTTTCACTCAGATGTCCGATTTAGGTGCATAATATATCGAGATGCTCAAAATTAAACATGGAAGCACATGGAAAATTTAAACTGCCATAACTTTTGACTCAGATGTCCGATTCAGGCCAATAATATGTCAAGACGCTTGAAATTGAACAACGAAGTTCTCGGCTAACTCGTATGACATAACTTTTCACTCAGATGCCCGATTCAGCTGAATAATATATCGAGATGCTAAAAATTGAACATTGAAGCACATGGATAATATAAACAACCATAACTTTTGATTCGGATGTCTAATTCAGGCCAATAATATATTGAGACGCTCGAAATTGAACAACAGAAGCTTTCGCCAAACTAATATGATCATAGCTTTTCACTCAGATGTCCGATTCAGGCGCATAGTATATCAAGATGCTCGATATTAAACATCAAAGTGCAAGACAAATTCAAACGGTCAAAACTTTTGACTCGGATGTCCAATTCAGGTCAATAATATATCGAGTCGCTCGAAAATTAAACAACGGAAAGTCTCAAGAAATTTAAATGATGGTAACTTTTCACTTGGATGCCCGATTCAGGCGCAGAGTATATCAAGATGCTAGAAATTAAACATCAGAGTGCAAGGCAAATTCAAACGGCCATAACTTTTGACTCGGATGTCCAATTCAGGCCAATGATATATCGAGTTGCTCGAAATTAAACAACGAAAACTCTCGACTAACTCATATGGCATAACCTTTTTCTCAGTTGTCCAATTCAGGTGCATAATATATCGAGATGCTCGAAATTAAACATGGAAGCACATGGAAAGTTTAAACTGCCATAACTTTTGACTCGAATGTCCGATTCAGGCTAGTAATATATCGAGACCCTCAAAACCGAACAACGAAGCTCTCGGCTAACTCATATGACATAACTTTTCACTCAGATGCCCAATTCAGCTGCATAATATATCGAGATGCTCAAAATTGAACATTGAAGCAGATGGCAAATTTAAACAGCCATAACCTTTGATTCGGATGTCCGATTCAGGCCAATAATATATTGCGACGCTCGAAATTGAAAAACAGAAGCTTTCGCCAAACTCATATGGTCATAGCTTTTCACTCAGGTGTCCGATTCAGGCGCATAGTATATCAAGATGCTCGAAATTAAACATCAAAGTGCAAGGCAAATTCAAACGGTCATAACTTTTGACTCGGAAGTTCGATTCAGGTAAATAATATATCGAGTCGCTCGAAAATTAAACAACGGAAAGTCACAAGAAATTTAAATGGTTGTAACTTTTCACTTGGATGCCCGATTCAGGCGCATAGTATATCGAGATGCTAGAAATTAAACATCAGAGTGCAAGGCAGATTCAAACGGCCATAACTTTTGAGTCGGATGTCCGATTCAGGCCAATAATATATCGAGTCGCTCGAAAATGAACAACGGAAGCTCTCAGCTATCTCATATGGCATAACTTTTCACTCAGATGCCCGATTCAGGCGCATAATATATCGAGATGTTCAAAAATAAACTTGGAAGCACAAGGCATAGTCAAACAGCCATAACTTTTGATTCGGATGTCTGATTCTGGCCAATAATATTTTGAGAGGCTCGAAATTGAACAACAGAAGCTTTCGCCAAACTCATATGGTCATAGCTTTTCACTCTGATGTTTGATTCAGGTGCATAGTATATCAACATGCTCGATATTAAACATCAAAGTGCAAGACAAATTCAAACGGTCATAACTTTTGACTCGGATGTCCAATTCAGGTCAATAATATATCGAGTCGCTCGAAAATTAAACAACGGAAAGTCTCAAGAAATTTAAATGATGGTAACTTTTCACTTGGATGCCCGATTCAGGCGCAGAGTATATCAAGATGCAAGAAATTAAACATCAGAGTGCAAGGCAAATTCAAATGGCCATAACTTTTGACTCGGATGTCCAATTCAGGCCAATAATATATCGAGTTGCTCGAAATTAAACAACAAAAACTCTCGACTAACTCATATGGCATAACCTTTTTCTCAGATGTCCAATTCAGGTGCATAATATATCGAGATGCTCGAAATTTAACATGGAAGCACATGGAAAGTTTAAACTGCCATAACTTTTGACTCGAATGTCCGATTCAGGCCAATAATATATCGAGACCCTCGAAATCGAACAACGAAGCTCTCGGCTAACTCATATGACAACTTTTCACTCAGATGCCCAATTCAGCTGCATAATATATCGAGATGCTCAAAATTGATCATTGAAGCAGATGGCAAATTTGAACAGCCATAACCTTTGATTCGGATATCCGATTCAGGCCAATAATATATTGAGACGCTCGAAATTGAAAAACAGAAGCTTTCGCCAAACTCATATGGTCATAGCTTTTCACTCAGGTGTCCGATTCAGGCGCATAGTATATCAAGATGCTCTCTATTAAACATCTGAGTGCGCGGCAAATTCCACGGTCATAACTTTTGACTCGCAAGTTCGATTCAGGGGAATAATATATCGAGTCGCTCGCAATTTAAACACAGGAGAGTCTCAAGAGATTTAAATGTTTGTAACTTTTCTCCTGGATGCCCGATTCACGCGCATAGTATATCGAGATGCTAGAAATT
>NC_038255.2:23797610-23799146 GCF_000004515.6 Glycine max | reverse complement strand
GGCGCATAATATATCGAGATGCTAGAAATTAAACATCAGAGTGCAAGGCAGATTCAAACGGCCATAACTTTTGAGTCGGATGTCCGATTCAGGCCAATAATATATCGAGTCGCTCGAAAATGAACAACGGAAGCTCTCAGCTATCTCATATGGCATAACTTTTCACTCAGATGTCCGATTCAGGTGCATAATATATCGAGATGCTCAAAATTAGACATGGAAGCACATGGAAAATTTAAACTGCCATAACTTTTGACTCAGATGTCCGATTCAGGCCAATAATATGTCGAGACGCTTGAAATTGAACAACGAAGCTGGCGGCTAACTCATATGGCATAACTTTTCACTCAGATGCGCAATTCAGCTGCATAATATATCGAGATGCTCAAAATTGAACATTGAAGCACATGGCAAATTTAAACAGCCATAACCTTTGATTCGGATGTTTGATTCAGGCCAATAATATATTGAGACGCTCGAAATTGAACAACAGAAGCTTTCACCAAACTCATATGGTCATAGCTTTTCACTCAGGTGTCCGATTCACGCGCATAGTATATCAAGATGGCTCGAGATTAACATCAAAGTGCAAGGCAAATTCACACGGTCATAACTTTTTGACTCGGATGTTCTGATTCAGGTAAAAATATATCGAGTAGCTCGAAAATTAAACAACGGAAAGTCACAAGAAATTTAAATGGTTGTAACTTTTCACTTGGATGCCCGATTCAGGCGCATAGTATATCGAGATGCTAGAAATTAAACATCAGAGTGCAAGGCAGATTCAAACGGCCATAACTTTTGAGTCGGATGTCCGATTCAGGCCAATAATATATCGAGTCGCTCGAAAATGAACAACGGAAGCTCTCAGCTATCTCATATGGCATAACTTTTCACTCAGATGCCCGATTCAGGCGCATAATATATCGAGATGTTCAAAAATAAACTTGGAAGCACAAGGCATAGTCAAACAGCCATAACTTTTGATTCGGATGTCTGATTCTGGCCAATAATATTTTGAGACGCTCGAAATTGAACAACAGAAGCTTTCGCCAAACTCATATGGTCATAGCTTTTCACTCTGATGTTTGATTCAGGTGCATAGTATATCAACATGCTCGATATTAAACATCAAAGTGCAAGACAAATTCAAACGGTCAAAACTTTTGACTCGGATGTCCAATTCAGGTCAATAATATATCGAGTCGCTCGAAAATTAAACAACGGAAAGTCTCAAGAAATTTAAATGATGGTAACTTTTCACTTGGATGCCCGATTCAGGCGCAGAGTATATCAAGATGCTAGAAATTAAACATCAGAGTGCAAGGCAAATTCAAACGGCCATAACTTTTGACTCAGATGTCCAATTCAGGCCAATGATATATCGAGTTGCTCGAAATTAAACAACGAACACTCTCGACTAACTCATATGGCATAACCTTTTTCTCAGATGTCCAATTCAGGTGCATAATATATCGAGATGCTCGAAATTAAACATGGAAGCACATGGAAAGTTTAAACTGCCATAACTTTTGA
>NC_038255.2:23794192-23796946 GCF_000004515.6 Glycine max | reverse complement strand
ATATATCGAGATGCTCAAAATTAAACATGGAAGCACATGGAAAGTTTAAACTGCCATAACTTTTGACTCGGATGTCCGATTCAGGTGAATAATATATCGAGTCGCTCGAAAATTAAACAACGGAATGTCTCAAGAAATTTAAATGGTGATAACTTTTCACTTGGATGTCCGATTCAGGCGCATAGTATATCAAGATGCTAGAAATTAAACATCAGAGTGCAAGGAAAATTCAAACGGCCATAAATTTTGACTCAAATGTCCGATTCAGGCCAATAATATGTCGAGTCTCTCGAAAATGAACAACGGAAACTCTCAGCTATCTCATATGGCATAACTTTTCACTCAGTTGTCCGATTCAGGTGCATAATATATCGAGATGCTCAAAATTAATCATGGAAGCACATGGAAAGTTTAAACTGCCATAACTTTTGACTCTGATGTCCGATTCAGGCAAATAATATGTCGAGATGCTCGAAATCGAACAACGAAGTTCTCGGCTAACTCGTATGACATAACTTTTCACTCAGATGCCCGATTAAGCTGCATAATATATCAAGATGCTAAAAATTGAACATTGAAGCACATGGATAATATAAACAACCATAACTTTTGATTCGGATGTCTAATTCAGGCCAATAATATATTGAGACGCTCGAAATTGAACAACAGAAGCTTTCGCCAAACTCATATGGTCATAGCTTTTCACTCAGATGTCCGATTCAGGCGCATAGTATATCAAGATGCTCGATATTAAACATCAAAGTGCAAGACAAATTCAAACGGTCAAAACTTTTGACTCGGATGTCCAATTCAGGTCAATAATATATCGAGTCGCTCGAAAATTAAACAACGGAAAGTCTCAAGAAATTTAAATGATGGTAACTTTTCACTTAGATGCCCGATTCAGGCACAGAGTATATCAAGATGCTAGAAATTAAACATCAGAGTGCAAGGCAAATTCAAACGGCCATAACTTTTGACTCGGATGTCCAATTCAGGCCAATGATATATCGAGTTGCTCGAAATTAAACAACGAAAACTCTCGACTAACTCATATGGCATAACCTTTTTCTCAGATGTCCAATTCAGGTGCATAATATATCGAGATGCTCGAAATTAAACATGGAAGCACATGGAAAGTTTAAACTGCCATAACTTTTGACTCGAATGTTCGATTCAGGCCAATAATATATCGAGACCCTCGAAATCGAACAACGAAGCTCTCGGCTAACTCATATGACATAACTTTTCACTCAGATGCCCAATTCAGCTGCATAATATATCAAGATGCTCAAAATTGAACATTGAAGCACATGGCAAATTTAAACAGCCATAACTTTTGATTCAGATGTCCGATTCAGGCCAATAATATATTGAGACGCTCGAAATTGAACAAGAGAAGCTTTCGCCAAACTCATATGGTCATAGCTTTTCACTCAGATGTCCGATTCAGGCGCATAGTATATCAAGATGCTCGAAATTAAACATCAAAGTGCAAGGCAAATTCAAACGGTCATAACTTTTGACTCGGATGTTCGATTGAGGTAAATAATATATCGAGTCGCTCGAAAATTAAACAATGGAATGTCTCAAGAAATTTAAATGGTGACAACTTTTCTCTTGGATTTCCGATTCAGGCGCATAGTATATCAAGATGCTAGAAATTAAACATCAGAGTGGAAGGGAAATTCAAACGGCCATAACTTTTGACTCGGATATCCGATTCAGGCCAATAATATATCGAGTCGCTCGAAAATGAACAACAGAAGCTCTCAGCTATCTCATATGGCATAACTTTTCTCTCAGATGTCCGATTCAGGTGCATAATATATCGAGATGCTCAAAATTAAACATAGAAGCACATGGAAAATTTAAACTGCCATAACTTTTGACTCAGATGTCCGATTCAGGCCAATAATATGTCGAGACGCTTGAAATTGAACAACGAAGCTCTCGGCTAACTCATATGGCATAACTTTTCACTCAGATGCCCGATTCAGGCGCATAATATATCGAGATGTTCAAAATTAAACATGGAAGCACAAGGCATAGTCAAAAAGCCATAACTTTTGATTCGGATGTCTGATTCAGACCAATAATATATTGAGACGCTCGAAAGTGAACAACAGAAGCTTTCGCCAAACTCATATGGTCATAGCTTTTCACTCTGATGTTCGATTCAGGTGCATAGTATATCAAGATGCTCAAAATTAATCATGGAAGCACATGGAAAGTTTAAACTGCCATAACTTTTGACTCTGATGTCCCATTCAGGCAAATAATATGTCGAGATGCTCGAAATCGAACAACGAAGTTCTCGGCTAACTCGTATGATATAACTTTTCACTCAGAAGCCCGATTCAGCTGCATAATATATCGAGATGCTAAAAATTGAACATTGCAGCACATGGATAATATAAACAGCCATAACTTTTGATTCGGATGTCTAATTCAGGCCAATAATATATTGAGACGCTCGAAATTGAACAACAGAAGCTTTCGCCAAACTCATATGGTCATAGCTTTTCACTCAGATGTCCGATTCAGGCGCATAGTATATCAAGATGCTCGAAATTAAACATCAAAGTGCAAGGCAAATTCAAACGGTCATAACTTTTGACTCGGATGTTCGATTCAGGCCAATAATATATCGAGTCTCTCGAAAATGAACAACGGAAACTCTCAGCTATCTCATATGGCATAACTTTTCGCTCAGTTGTCCGATTCAGGTGCATAATATATCGAGATGCTCGA
>NC_038255.2:23793172-23794092 GCF_000004515.6 Glycine max | reverse complement strand
CTTTTGTCTCGGATGTCCGATTCAGGCCAATAATATATCGAGTCGCTCGAAAATGAACAACGGAAGCTCTCAGCTATCTCATATGGCATAACCTTTTTCTCAGATGTCCAATTCAGGTGCATAATATATCGAGATGCTCCAAATTAAACATGGAAGCACATGGAAAGTTTAAACTGCCATAACTTTTGACTCGAATGTTCGATTCAGGCCAATAATATATCGAGACCCTCGAAATCGAACAACGAAGCTCTCGGCTAACTCATATGACATAACTTTTCACTCAGATGCCCAATTCAGCTGCATAATATATCAAGATGCTCAAAATTGAACATTGAAGCACATGGCAAATTTAAACAGCCATAACTTTTGATTCAGATGTCCGATTCAGGCCAATAATATATTGAGACGCTCGAAATTGAACAAGAGAAGCTTTCGCCAAACTCATATGGTCATAGCTTTTCACTCAGATGTCCGATTCAGGCGCATAGTATATCAAGATGCTCGAAATTAAACATCAAAGTGCAAGGCAAATTCAAACGGCCATAAATTTTGACTCGGATGTCCGATTCAGGCCAATAATATATCGAGTCTCTCGAAAATGAACAACGGAAACTCTCAGCTATCTCATATGGCATAACTTTTCGCTCAGTTGTCCGATTCAGGTGCATAATATATCGAGATGCTCAAAATTAATCATGGAAGCACATGGAAAGTTTAAACTGCCATAACTTTTGACTCTGATGTCCGATTCAGGCAAATAATATGTCGAGATGCTCGAAATCGAACAACGAAGTTCTCGGCTAACTCGTATGACATAACTTTTCACTCAGATGCCCGATTAAGCTGCATAATATATCAAGATGCTAAAAATTGAACATTGAAGCACATGGATAATATAAAACAACCATAACTTTTGATTC
>NC_038255.2:23791782-23793072 GCF_000004515.6 Glycine max | reverse complement strand
TGAACAACAGAAGCTTTCGCCAAACTCATATGGTCATAGCTTTTCACTCAGATGTCCGATTCAGGCGCATAGTATATCAAGATGCTCGATATTAAACATCAAAGTGCAAGACAAATTCAAACGGTCAAAACTTTTGACTCGGATGTCCAATTCAGGTCAATAATATATCGAGTCGCTCGAAAATTAAACAACGGAAAGTCTCAAGAAATTTAAATGATGGTAACTTTTCACTTAGATGCCCGATTCAGGCACAGAGTATATCAAGATGCTAGAAATTAAACATCAGAGTGCAAGGCAAATTCAAACGGCCATAACTTTTGACTCGGATGTCCAATTCAGGCCAATGATATATCGAGTTGCTCGAAATTAAACAACGAAAACTCTCGACTAACTCATATGGCATAACCTTTTTCTCAGATGTCCAATTCAGGTGCATAATATATCGAGATGCTCGAAATTAAACATGGAAGCACATGGAAAGTTTAAACTGCCATAACTTTTGACTCGAATGTTCGATTCAGGCCAATAATATATCGAGACCCTCGAAATCGAACAACGAAGCTCTCGGCTAACTCATATGACATAACTTTTCACTCAGATGCCCAATTCAGCTGCATAATATATCAAGATGCTCAAAATTGAACATTGAAGCACATGGCAAATTTAAACAGCCATAACTTTTGATTCAGATGTCCGATTCAGGCCAATAATATATTGAGACGCTCGAAATTGAACAAGAGAAGCTTTCGCCAAACTCATATGGTCATAGCTTTTCACTCAGATGTCCGATTCAGGCGCATAGTATATCAAGATGCTCGAAATTAAACATCAAAGTGCAAGGCAAATTCAAACGGTCATAACTTTTGACTCGGATGTTCGATTGAGGTAAATAATATATCGAGTCGCTCGAAAATTAAACAATGGAATGTCTCAAGAAATTTAAATGGTGACAACTTTTCTCTTGGATTTCCGATTCAGGCGCATAGTATATCAAGATGCTAGAAATTAAACATCAGAGTGGAAGGGAAATTCAAACGGCCATAACTTTTGACTCGGATATCCGATTCAGGCCAATAATATATCGAGTCGCTCGAAAATGAACAACAGAAGCTCTCAGCTATCTCATATGGCATAACTTTTCTCTCAGATGTCCGATTCAGGTGCATAATATATCGAGATGCTCAAAATTAAACATAGAAGCACATGGAAAATTTAAACTGCCATAACTTTTGACTCAGATGTCCGATTCAGGCCAATAATATGTCGAGACGCTTGAAATTGAACAACGAA
>NC_038255.2:23789455-23790683 GCF_000004515.6 Glycine max | reverse complement strand
TCGTCAAACTCATATGGTCATAGCTTTTCACTCAGATGTCCGATTCAGGCGCATAGTATATCAAGATGCTCGATATTAAACATCAAAGTGCAAGGCAAATTCAAACGGTCATAACTTTTGACTCGGATGTTCGATTCAGGTAAATAATATATTGCGCCGCTCGAAAATTAAACAACGGAATGTCTCAAGAAATTTAAATGGTGATAACTTTTCACTTGGATGTCCGATTTAGGCGCATAGTATATCAAGATGCTAGAAATTGAACATCAGAGTGCAAGGCAAATTCAAACGGCCATAACTTTTGACTCGGATGTCCGATTTAGGCCAATAATATATCGAGTCGCTCGAAACTAAACAACGGAAGCTCTCAGCTATCTCATATGGCATACCTTTTCACTCAGATGCCCGATTCAGGCGCATAATATATCGAGATGTTCAAAATTAAACATGGAAGCACAAGGCATAGTCAAACAGCAATAACTTTTGATTCGGATGTCTGATTCAGGCCAATAATATATTGAGACGCTCGAAATATAACTACAGAAGCCTTCGTCAAACTCATATGGTCCATAACTTTTCACTCAGATGTCCGATTCAGGCGCATAGTATATCAAGATGCTAGAAAATTAAACATCAGAGTGCAAGGCAAATTCAAACAGCCATAACTTTTGACTCGGAATGTCCCGATTCAGGTCAATAACATATCGAGTCGCTCGAAAAATTAAACAACCGGAAAGTCTCAAGAAATTTAAATGGTGATAACTTTTCACTTGGATGTTCGATTCAGGCGCATAGTATATCAAGATGGTAGCAATTAAACATCAGAGTGCAAGGCAAAATCAAACGGCCATAACTTTTGACTCGGATGTCCGATTCAGGCCAATAAAATATCGAGTCGCTCAAAAATGAACAACGGAAGCTGTCAGCTATCTCATATGGCATAAATTTTCACTCAGTTGTCCGATTCAGGTGCATAATATATCGAGATGCTCAAAATTAAACATGGAAGCACATGGAAAATTTAAACTGCCATAACTTTTGACTCGGATGTCCGATTCAGGCTAATAATATATCGAGTCGCTTGAAATTCAACAACGGAAGCACTCGAGAAATTCAACTGGTCATAACTTTTACTAGGATTTCCGATTCAAGCACATAGTATATCAAGATGCTAGAAATTAAACTATCGAAATTGCAATCCACATAAAGCAGCAACAACATTTGTCTC
>NC_038255.2:23788905-23789355 GCF_000004515.6 Glycine max | reverse complement strand
TCGAGAAATTCAAAGGGTCATAACTTTTCACTCGGATGTCCTGATTCAGCCACATATATCTCGAGATGCTCGAAATTAAACATGGAAGCACAAGGAAAATTCAAACGGCCATAACTTTTGACTCGGATTTC
The DNA here is from genome assembly GCF_000004515.6 of Glycine max. Classification (NCBI taxonomy): domain Eukaryota; kingdom Viridiplantae; phylum Streptophyta; class Magnoliopsida; order Fabales; family Fabaceae; genus Glycine; species Glycine max. Next base: position 23,789,224 of record NC_038255.2, on the reverse strand, counting down.
CGATTTAGGCAAGTAACATATCGAAACGCTCGAAATTGAACAACGAAATCTCTTGCCAAAATCATATGGTCCTAACTTTTCACTCAGATGTCCGATTCAGGCGCATAATAAATCCAGATGCTCGAAATTAAACATGGAAACACAAGGCAAATTCAAATGGCCATAACTTTTAACTCGGATGTCCGATTCAGGTCAATAATATATCAGCCAGCTCAAAATCAAACAACGGAAAGTCGAGAGAAATTCAAATGGTGATACCTTCCCGTCAGCCAATCCGAGTAAGGCGCATAGGCGATCAAGATGCTAAAAATTAAACATC
>NC_038255.2:23788493-23788653 GCF_000004515.6 Glycine max | reverse complement strand
GACGCTCGAAATTGAACAACGAAGCACTCGGCTAACTTATATGACATAACTTTTCACTCAGATGCCCAATTCAGCTGCATAATATATCGAGTTGCTCAAAATTGAACATTGAAGCACATGGCAAATTTAAACAGCCATAACTTTTGATTCGGATGTCCGA
>NC_038255.2:23785400-23788393 GCF_000004515.6 Glycine max | reverse complement strand
CCAATAATATATTGTGACGCTCGAAATTGAACAATAGAAGCTTTCGCCAAACTCATATCGACATAGCTTTTCATTCAGATGTCCGATTCAGGCGCATAGTATATCAAGATGCTAGAAATTAAACATCAGAGTGCAAGGCAAATTCAAACAGCCATAACTTTTGACTCGGATGTTCGATTCAGGTCAATAATATATCGAGTCGCTCGAAAATTAAACAACGGAAAGTCTCAAGAAATTTAAATTGTAATAACTTTTCACTTGGATGTCCGATTCAGGTTCATAGTATATCAAGATGCTAGAAATTAAACATCAGAGTGCAAGGCAAATCAAACGGCCATAACTTTTGACTCGGATGTCCGATTCAGGCCAATAATATATCCAGTTGCTCGAAATTGAACAACGAAAACTCTCGGCTAACTCATATGGCATAACCTTTTTCTCAAATGTCTGATTCAGGTGCATAATATATCGAGATGCTCGAAATTAAACATGGAAGCACATGGAAAGTTTAAACTGCCATAACTTTTGCCTCGGATGTTCGATTCTGGCCAATAATATATTGAGACGCTCGAAATTGAACAATGAAGCTCTCAACTAAGTCATATGGCATAACTATTCACTCAGATGCCCGATTCAGGCGCATAATATATCGAGATGTTCAAAATTAAACATGGAAGCACAAGGCATTATCAAACAACCATAACTTTTAATTCGGATGTCTGATTCAGGCTAATAATATATTGAGACGCTCGAAATTGAACAACAGAAGCTTTCGCCAAACTCATATGGTCATAGCTTTTCACTCTGATGTTTGATTCAGGTGCATAGTATATCAACATGCTCGATATTAAACATCAAAGTGCAAGACAAATTCAAACGGTCATAACTTTTGACTCGGATGTCCAATTCAGGTCAATAATATATCGAGTCGCTCGAAAATTAAACAACGGAAAGTCTCATGAAATTTAAATGGTGGTAATTTTTCACTTGGATGTCCGATTCAGGCGCATAGTATATCAAGATGCTAGAAATTAAACATCAAAGTGCAAGGCAAATCAAACGGCCATAACTTTTGACTCGGATGTCCGATTCAGGCCAATAATATATCGAGTTGCTCGAAATTGAACAACGAAAACTCTCGGCTAACTCATATGGCATAACCTTTTTCTCAAATGTCCGATTCAGGTGCATAATATATCGAGATGCTCGAAATTAAACATGGAAGCACATGGAAAGTTTAAACTGCCATAATTAAACAACGGAAAGTCTCGAGAAATTCAAATGGGGATAACTTTCTACTTGGATGTCCGATTCAGGCGCATAGTATATCAAGATGCTAGAAATTAAACATCAAAGTGCAAGGCAAATCAAATGGCCATAACTTTTAACCCGGATGTCCGATTCAGGCCAATAATATATCGAGTCGCTCGAAATTGAACAACGGAAGCTCTCAGCTATCTCATACGGCATAAATTTTCATTCAGATGTCCGATTCAGGTGCATAATATATCGAGAAGCTCAAAATTAAACATGGAAGCACATGGCAAATTTATACTGCCATAACTTTTGACTCGGATGTCCGATTCAGGCTAATAATATATCGAGTCGATTGAAATTCAACAACAGAAGCACTCGAGAAATTCAACTGGTCATAACTTTTACTAGGATTTCCGATTCAGGCACATAGTATATCAAGATGCTAGAAATTAAACATCAAAGCGCAAGGCAAATTCAAACGGCCATAACTTTTGACTCGGATGTCCGATTCAGGCCAATAATATATCGAGTCTCTCGAAAATGAACAACGGAATCTCTCAGCAATCTCATATGGCATAACTTTTCACTCAGATGTCCGATTCAGGTGCATAATATATCGAGATGCTCAAAATTAAACATGGAAGCACATGGAAAATTTAAACTGCCATAACTTTTCACTCTGATGTCCGATTCAGGCCAATAATATGTCGAGACGCTTGAAATTGAACAACGAAGCTCTCGACAAACTCATATGGCATAACTTTTCACTCAGATGCCCGATTCAGGCGCATAATATATCGAGATGTTCAAAATTAAACATGGAAGCACAAGGCATAGTTAAACAGCCATAACTGTTTATTGGGATGTCTGATTCAGGCCAATAATATATTGAGACGCTCGAAATTGAAAACCAGAAGCTTTCGCCAATCTCATATGGTCATAGCTTTTCACTCTGATGTTTGATTCAGGTGCATAGTATATCAAGATGCTCGATATTAAACATCAAAGTGCAAGACAAATTCAAACGGTCATGACTTTTGACCCGGATGTCCAATTCAGGTCAATAATATATCGAGTCGCTCGAAAATTAAACAACGGAAAGTCTCGAGAAATTCAAATGGTGATAGCTTTCTACTTGGATGTCCGATTCAGGCGCATAGTATATCAAGATGCTAGAAATTAAACATCAAAGTGCAAGGCAAATGAAACGGCCATAACTTTTGACTCGGATGTCCGATTCAGGCCAATAAAATATCGAGTCGCTAAAAAATGAACAACGGAAGCTCTCAGCTATCTCATATGGCATAAATTTTCACTCAGATGTCCGATTCAGGTGCATAATATATCGAGATGCTCAAAATTAAACATGGAAGCACATTGAAAATTTAAACTGCCATAACTTTTGACTTGGATGTCCGATTCAGGCTAATAATATATCGAGTCGCTTGAAATTCAACAACGGAAGCACTCGAGAAATTCGACTGGTCATAACTTTTACTAGGATTTCCGATTCAAGCACATAGTATATCAAGATGCTAGAAATTAAACATCAAAGCGCAAGGCAAATTCAAACGACCACAACATTTGGCTCGGATTTCCGATTCAGGCCAATAATATATCGAGTCGCTCGAACGTGAACAACGGAAGCACTCGAGAAATTCAAAGGGTCATAACTTTTCACTCGGATGTCTGATTCGGCCATATATATCTCGAGATGCTCGAAATTAAACATGGAA
>NC_038255.2:23736836-23785300 GCF_000004515.6 Glycine max | reverse complement strand
CTTTTGACTCGGATGTTCTGATTTAGGCAAGTAACATATCGAGACGCTCGAAATTGAACAACGAAAGCTCTTCCCAAACTCATATGGTCCTAACTTTTCACTCAGATGTCACTCAGATGTCCGATTCAGGCGCATAATAAATCCAGATGCTCGAAATTAAACATGGAAACACAAGGCAAATTCAAATGGCCATAACTTTTGACTCGGATGTCCGATTCAGGTCAATAATATATCGGGTCGCTCAAAATTAAAAAACGGAAAGTCTCGAGAAATTCAAATGGTGATAACTTTCTACATGGATGTCCGATTCAGGCGCATAGTATATCAAGATGCTAGAAATTAAACATCAAAGCGCAAGGCAAATCAAACGACCATAAATTTTGACTCGGATGTCCGATTCAGGCCAATAATATATCGAGTTACTCGAAATTGAACAACGAAAACTCTCGGCTAACTCATATGGCATAACCTTTTTCTCAAATGTCCGATTCAGCTGCATAATATATCGAGATGCTTGAAATTAAACATGGAAGCACATGGAAAGTTTAAACTGCCATAACTTTTGCCTCGGATGTCCGATTCAGGCCAATAATATATCGAGACCCTCGAAATCGAACAACGAAGCTCTCGGCTAACTCATATGACATAACTTTTCACTCAGATGCCCAACTCAGCTGCATAATATATCGAGATGCTCTAAATTGAACATTGAAGCACATGGCAAACTTAAAAAGCCATAACTTTTGATTCGGATGTCCGATTCAGGCCAATAATATATTGAGACGATCGAAATTGAACAACAGAAGCTTTCGCCAAACTCATATGGTCATAGCTTTTCACTCAGATATCCGATTCAGGCACATAGTGTTAGTGCTTAGCACTACTGAGTTTAAAAAGGTTGGCTAAGATTTTGTTAAAACATAAGCACTTAGACAATGAAGGAAAGCTGGAGTTGCTGCACATGATGTCCAACGTTATGTCAAGGAATAAGATCGGGCTGCACAATGCACAAGGCAAGATAAAGTGTCAAGTGATGAATTGAAGTTGAAGGATCCACGATGTCGGATACAATGTCCTGACATCCTGCTCGAGAATACTGGAATTGCTGTACAATGCAAGATAAAAGTCAAGAGAAGCATTGAAGCTGCAGGATCCAAGATGTCGGATACGATGTCCTGACATCTGGCCCAAAAATACTGGACATATAAATCTGTTATATCTTTAACAGATTATTGTGCAGTTAGCAAGAGATAAGAAGATCTATCTTTAGGAACGAATTAAAAGATCATTAAAGTTCGAATTTCAAAGTAGAAGAGTTCGTTCAGGGATTAAAGATTAAAGATTAAAGATTCAAACTAAAAGAACAAAAGGTATCTTTTAGTTCTTTAACTGCAGATTTTCAGGTAAGAGATAGATCTCCTCCAGCATCAAGAACTTGCAGCCCAGAATCGTACACGGCTATATAATCATGGAGGCTGCACGAGTTCTGTACCAAGTCCGGGATTGAAAAGTTATTTTGTGAGTTTTAGGACTTGAGTGTTTTTGTGAGCCACCTTGATGGTATACTAACATCAAGTGTTGGACCTGAGTGTGTAGAGTTGATCTCTATTGTGTAGGGTTGATCCCATTTGTTCAGAGTTGATCTCTGGTGTGTCTTTGAATAAATTGTAAACACGGGAGTGTGAGTGAGAGGGAGTGAGCAGAGGTTCTCATATCTAAGATTGGGTCTTAGGTAGAGATCGCACGGGTAGTGGTTAGGTGAGAAGGTTGTAAACAGGGGTTGTTAGACCTTGAACTAACACTATTGAGAGTGGATTTCCTCCCTGGCTTGGTAGCCCCCAGATGTAGGTGAGGTTGCACCGAACTGGGTAAACAATTCTCTTGTGTTATTACTTGTTTAATCTGTTCATACGGACACACATAAACTGCATGTTCTGAAGCGTGATGTCGTGACATCCTGTACGACATCTGTCCCCTGGTATCAGAATTTCACATAGTATATCAAGATGCTCGAAATTAGACATCAAAGTGCAAGGCAAATTTAAACAGTCATAACGTTTGACTCGGATGTTCGATTCAGGTTAATAATATATCGAGTCGCTCAAAAATTAAACAACGGAAAGTCTCAAGAAATTTAAATGGTGATAACTTATCACTTGGATGTCCGATTCAGGCGCATAGTATATCAAGATGCTAGAAATTAAACATCAGAGTGCAAGGCAAATTCAAACGGCCATAACTTTTGAGTCGGATGTCCGATTCAGGCCAATAATATATCGAGTCGCCCGAAAATGAACAACGGAAGCTCTCAGCTATCTCATATGGCATAAATTTTCACTCAGATGTCCGATTCAGGTGCATAATATATCGAGATGCTCAAAATTAAACATGGAAGCACATGGAAAATTTAAACTGGCATAACTTTTGACTCGGACGTCCAATTCAGGCTAATAATATATCGAGTCGCTTGAAATTCAACAACGGAAGCACTCGAGAAATTAAACTGGTCATAACTTTTACTAGGATTTCCGATTCAGACACATAGTATATCAAGATGCTAGAAATTATACATCAAAGTGCAAGGCAAATTCAAACGGCCATAACTTTTGACTCCGATGTCCTATTCAGGCCAATAATATATCGAGTCGCTCGAAAATGAACAACGGAAGCTCTCAGCTATCTCATATGGCATAACTTTTCACTCAGATGTCCGATTCAGGTGCATAATATATCGAGATGCTCAAAATTAAACATGGAAGCACATGGAAAATTTAAACTGCCATAACTTTTGACTCAGATGTCCGATTCAGGCCAATAATATGTCGACACGCTTGAATTTGAACAACGAAGCTGTCGACTAACTCATATGGCATAAATTTTCACTCAGATGCCCGATTCAGGCGCATAATATATCGAGATGTTCAAAATTAAACATGGAAGCACAAGGCATAGTCAAACAGTCATAACTTTTGATTCGGATGTCTGATTCAGGCCAATAATATATTGAGACGCTCGAAATTGAAAACTAGAAGCTTTTGCCAAACTCATATGGTCATAGCTTTTCACTCTGATGTTCGATTCAGGTGCATAGTATATCAAGATGCTCGATATTAAACATCAAAATGCAAGACAAATTCAAACGGTCATAACTTTTGACCCGGATGTCCAATTCAGGTCAATAATATATCGAGTCGCTCGAAAATTAAACAACGGAAAGTCTCAAGAAATTTAAATGGTGGTAACTTTTCACTTGGATGCCCGATTCAGGCGCATAGTATATCAAGATGCTAGAAATTAAACATTAGAGTGCAAGGCAAATTCAAACGGCCATAACTTTTGACTCGGATGTCCGATTCAGGCCAATAATATATCGAGTCGCCCGAAAATGAACAACGGAAGCTCTCAGCTATCTCATATGGCATAAATTTTCACTCAGATGTCCGATTCAGGTGCATAATATATCAAGATGCTCAAAATTAAACATGGAAGCACATGGAAAACTTAAACTGGCATAACGTTTGACTCGGATGTCCGATTCAGGCCAATAATATATCGAGTCGCCCGAAAATGAACAACGGAAGCTCTCAGCTATCTTATATGGCATAATTTTTCACTCAGATGTCCGATTCAGGTGCATAATATATCGAGATGCTCAAAATTAAACACGGAAGAACATGGAAAATTTAAACTGCCATAACTTTTGACTCAGATGTCCGATTTAGGCTAATAATATAGCGAGTCGCTTCAAATTCAACAACGAAAGCACTCGAGAAATTCAACTGGTCATAACTTGATGCAAGCTCCATTGGAGCTTGTAGGCCTAGGATCTTCTTCATCAATGGATTCCTTTGCTTCTTGGAAGATAAATGGCAGCGGAATTGAGAAGGAAGACAGAGAGGAGACGCCACTTTAAGGAGAAGATGAGTCTAGAAGAAGCTCACCACCATAGGAGGCCATGGATAAGAGCTTGGAGGAAGAAGGAGATGAATGAAGGGAGTGGGAGAGAAGAGCACGAAATTTTGTGCTCAAAAAGAGCTCTGAAATCTGAAGTTAATATTCAAATGATCAATGTTGAAAAGAATGCACACACATGACCTCTATTTATAGCCTAAGTGTCACACAAAATTGGAGGGAAATTCAAATTTCACTTGAATTTCAAATTGAATTTGTGGAGCCAAACTTTGGAGCCAAAATTTCACTAATTATGATTAGTGAATTTTAGTTATGGTTCAGCCCACTAATCCAAGATCAATTCCAAGATTCTCCACTAAGTGTGCTTAGGTGTCATGAGGCATGAAAAGTATGAAGGACATGCACAAAGTGTGACTATATGATGTGGCAATGGGGTGTAGTAAGCAAATGCTCACCTCCCCCTCTAAAATTTAATTGGATTGGGCTTCTACCAATTCAATTAAATTTATTTCCAACCACCCACATCAAATATCCACTTAGTGCATATGAAATTACAAAACTACCCCTAATACAAAAACTAGTCTAGGTGCCCAAAAATACAAGGGCTGAAAAATCCTATATTTCTAGGGTACCCTACCTACAATATGGAGCCCTAAATACAAGGACCAAATATAATGACATCCTAGTCTAATATGTACAAAGATAATTGGACCCAACCTTGGCCCATGGGCTCAAAAATCTACCCTAAGGTTCATGAGAACCCTAGGGCCTTCTTCAGCAGCTCTAGCCCAATCTTCTTGGAGCCTCTTGCTCATGGTTCTAGTGATTGGTCCCTTCCTAGGGAGGATTGCATCATCCCCTTCCCCTTGAAGAGGATTTGACCTCAAATCTGTTAGTTCCTCCTCCTCAATATCAGCTCCACCTACAAAAGGAGTTAAATCAGAAATGTTAAAAGTGGTGCTGACTCCATACTCTTCTGGGAGGTCCAACCTATAGGCATTGTTATTGATCCTCTCCAAAACCTGAAAAGGTCCATCCCCTCTAGGGCTAAGCTTGGATTTCCTTTTAGTAGGGAATCTATCCTTCCTAAGATGGAGCCAAACCCAGTCACCCTCATTAAGAACTAGCTCTTTTCTTCCTCTATTGCCTTTAGTTGAATACACCTTTGTTTGGTTCTCTATTTTGTTCTTAACCCTCTCATGCAACTTCTTTACAAATTCTGACCTAGATTCCCCTTCTTTATGTATAAAAGAAGTATCCAGTGGGAGGGGAATGAGGTCTAACGGTGTTAGGGGATTGAACCCATAGACAACCTCAAAAGGGGACTGCTTGGTGGTTCTATGAACCCCCCTGTTGTAGGCAAATTCTACATGAGGAAGATACTCATCCCAAGACTTATGGTTGCCTTTCAGAAGAGCCCTTAAAAGGGTGGATAAAGACCTATTCACTACCTCTGTTTGCCCATCAGTTTATGGATGACAAGTGGTAGAGAAAAGAAGTTTAGTTCCTAGCTTGGCCCATAAGGTTTTCCAGAAGTGGCTAAGGAACTTAGCATCTCTATCTGACACAATGGTCCTAGGCAAACCATGGAGTCTCACAACTTCCTTGAAAAAGAGTTTTGAGATGTGGGAAGCATCATCCACCTTGTGGCATGGTATAAAGTGTGCCATCTTGCTAAACCTATCCACCACCACAAAGATAGAGTCTACACCTCTTTGGGTTCTAGGAAGCCCAAGGACAAAGTCCATACTAATGTCTACCCAAGGTGCAGATGGGATGGGTAAAGGTGTGTCCATGAGGCATCACCCTAGACTTGGCTTGTAAACAAGCCACACACCTAGTGCAATGCTTATGGACATCTTTCTTCATATGGGGCCAATAAAACTTTTCTTTGAGTAAGACAAGGGTCTTGTCTATCCCAAAGTGGCCCATGAGCCCACCCTCATGGCTCTCTTTCACAAGTAATTTCCTAATGGATCCTTGGGGTATGCAAAGCTTTCCCTCTTTGAACAAATACCCCTCAGCCAAATAGAATCCATCTTGGGCCTTTTTCCCACAACTCTCATAAATGGGAGAGAAATGTTCATCTAAAGCATACAAGTCCCTAATATTATCAAATCCTAAAATTTGAGCTCCTAGGGAGCAAAACAATGTGTGTCTCCTAGAGAGGGCATCAGCTACCACATTTGTTTTTCCCTTTTTGTATTTGATAACATATGGAAATTGCTCTAGGTACTCTACCCATTTTTCATGCCTCTTGTTTAACTTGCTTTGCCCTCTAATGTACTTAAGTGATTGATGATCACTATGAATGACAAATTCCTTGGAAACAAGGTAATGTTCCCAAGTTTGGAGGGCTCTTATTAAGGCATAAAGCTATTTATCATAGATGGGGTAGTTGAGGGTGGCACTATGAAGTTTTTCACTAAAATAAGCAATAGGGTGCCCACCTTGTAACAATACAGCTGCAACTCCCACTCCAGAGGCATCACATTCTAGCTCAAAAGTTTTAGAAAAGTCAGGAAAAGCTAGAACAGGTGCCTTAGTAAGCTTTTCTTTGAGCAAAGCAAAGGCTTGCTCTTGTTTTTCACCCCAGGTAAATGCCACATTCTTCTTCACCAGCTCATTGAGAGGTGATGCAATTGTAAAGAAATTAGGAACGAACCTTCTATAGAAGCTTTCTAACGCATGGAAGCTCCTAATATCTCCCACACTTTTTGGGGTGGGCCATTCTTTGATGGCCTTGATTTTCTCAGGGTCCACTTGGACCCCATTTCTACCAACTACAAAACCTAAGAAAACTATATTATCTACACAAAAGGTACACTTCTCTATATTTGCATAGAGGGTGTTTTTCCTAAGGACTGAAAGAACTTGTCTGAGATGTCCTAAGTGATCATCTAGGCTCCTACTATACACTAAAATATCATCAAAATAAACAACTACAAATCTACCTATGAAATCCCTTAAGACATGATGCATAAGCCTCATAAAGGTGCTTGGTGCATTAGTGAGCCCAAAAGGCATCACTAGCCATTCATACAAACCAAACTTGGTCTTGAAAGCAGTTTTCCACTCATCACCCTTTTTCATCCTGATTTGGTGATAACCACTTTTAAGATCAATTTTTGAAAAGATATTGGCACCATGCAACTCATCAAGCAAATCATCAAGTCTAGGAATGGGGTGCCTATACTTTACAGTGATGTTGTTGATGGCCCTGCAATCTGTACACATTCTCCACGTACCATCCTTTTTGGGCACCAACAACACTGGCACAGCACATGGGCTTAGGCTCTCTTGGACCCAGCCCTTCTCGAACAATTCTTTAACCTGAGACTCTATCTCCTTAGTCTCTTGAGGGTTAGTCCTATAGGCTGGCCTATTAGGAAGGCTTGCTCCTGGGACTAAATCTATTTGGTGTTCTATTCCCCTTAAAGGAGGTAGCCCAGGGGGTATCTCTTTGGGAAATATATCACCAAATTCATGTAAGAGTTCTTGGACCTTTGGGGGTAAGGTCTCAAATGTAGGAATTGTGGCAGTGCTAAGGGATGTTTCCCTTTATAGGAGAAGGTAGAAAGATTGTTTAAGAAGGAGTGCTCTTTTAATATCACCTTTTGTTGCAAAATGATTTTCCTTCTTAACAATCTTCTTGGAGGAATCCTTTCCCTCTTTTTCCTTCCCCCTGGCCTTTGAAGACAAGGCCTTACTATCCTTCTTTTTCTTTTGTTTTTCTAATTTTTCTTCCTCATCCCTCTTATCTTTCATAGTTAGTTGATCTTTGGCCACCTGTGAAGGTGTTTGAGGATGCAACACAAATTTAGTGCCAAGATGGGTGAGGGTAATCTCATTAGTTAGGCCATTATAAATGATCTTCCTATCAAATTGCCATGGCCTTCCTAAAAGAATATGTCCTGCCTCCATGGGAACTATATCACAATTAACTTCATCCTTATATGTCCCAATGGAGAAAGGTACCTTCACTTGTTGGTTAACTATCATTTCCCCTTTCTCATTGAGCCATTGAAGTTTATAAGGTTTTGGGTGGGGAATGATAGTGAGGTTCAACTTGGAAACTAATCTTGTGCTACAACGATTGCAACAAGATCCACTATCCACAATGAGAGAACAAGTTTTATCTAAAATTTTGCATCTTGTATGAAAGATGTTCTCTCTTTGGGATTGAGATAGATCACAAGATTGACCTCCAAGGAGCCTTCTAACCATTAAGAGGTCACCTTCTTCATGGGGGTAGACTTCCTCACTAGACTCTTCACCCCTTACTTCATCTTCACTTCCACTAGAGGAAGGGCAAGAAGTAGTCTCCTCTTGACTACTATAAATGTCTTGACCCCTCATGATCATGCTTTTCTTTGTGGGGCATTGAGAGGCAATGTGACCTCTCCCAAGACATTTGAAGCATTTAATGTTGCTAGTCCTTTCTTGGGAACTAGTCTTAGGGGTGTATTTCTCTATGGTCTTACCCTTATCTTCCTTGGGTTTTGAAGGTGCAGCCCCTAAAATTCCATGGGCTTGGTCCTTCCTTGGATAAGAGTGAGAGCCATAAGATTTTGAAGAAGGCTTTCTTTTAAGTTGTTGCTCCACTCTTATACAAAGTTGGACTAGCTCATCTAGGTCCCTATATGGAAGGAGTTCAACCTTGTCCCTCACTTCCATATTGAGCCCACTAAGGAACCTAGCTATTTTTATTCTTTCCTCCTCCCTAAGTCCAGCTCTTAAAAGGAGTAGTTCCATTTGTTGTCTATATTCTTCAACACTCATACTCCCTTGTCTAAGCCTTTGGAGCTTGTCCATAAGCTCCCTTTCATAGTAGGAGGGAATGTGCCTCTTCCTAAGGGCACTCTTAAGATCATTCCAATAATCTACTGGAGGATCCCCATGAATCCTTCGTTCTTTAACAAGGGAAGTCCACCAATAGAGGGCATACCCTTGAAAGCTAAGGGTAGCCAATGGAACTTTTCTCTCTTCGCTAATATGATGGCATGCAAAGAGTTGTTCAACCTTCATTTCCCAATCTAAGTAGGCCTCAACATTATCTTTTCTGTGGAAATATGGGAGGCTAATGTTAACCTCTTGAGGCCTTCTATCCTTTTCTCTTCTTTGGGAGTGATGTTTAGTATGTGAACTATGACGCCCTCTATAATAGTCGCTAAGTTCTTCACTTAAACTCTTGCAAGAGTCATGACTACTATAGGAGGCATGTTTTTCTCTTTTCATTTCTTTCATTATTTTTCTTCTTTCTTCCTCTCTTATTTTCTCTCTTTCATCTTGACTTATTTCTTCCACTCTTTTTTTACCTTTTTCTTTTCTCTCTTGTTTTTCTTTCCACAACTTAAGGGATCTCAACTCATCTAATATCTTATACAAGGGGTCCTTAGGAGTAGAACCCTCACCATTAATACTAGATGAAGAATGAAGACTCATGTTAGTTCCTAAGTTATGGTTCTTTCTTGTTGGGGGTTTGAAAACAAAAGGTAAAAGAAACTATGGTTGAAACTAGCCAAAATAACACTAAAAGAGGGGTGAAAGATAAGGTAAAAACTAATTGGTAAAAGGCAAGCTATCTAGGCGGTTTGACAATGGAGGGTAAAGGAAATAAGCTATGAAAATAAGCAAGAAATTAAAGTGCAAGAAATGCAAACTTGGCGGATCCTAAGAGTGTTTGGATGACCTCATTTAAGGTTCCCAACAAAAAACTCACTATCCTAAGGGGAAATTGCTTAAAATTATTACACACAAATGGAACTAGGGGACCTAGCGGAGGCTCCCAACTTACTTCCAATGAAAGGCCTTTTTGTTACAAAATTTGAAAGCAAAGCAAATTGCCAATTACAAAATTACAAAGAAAAAAGTCCTCAATTGTGGTGGCTATTCTCTCTTTAGTGTTTCACTCAATTTGGAGTGCTTCTTAGTCCAATAGCTCTTAAGGTGGTTGGCCCCTTGCTTCTTGACTCAAATTCTTCAAGATATGGCACCAATCCTCCTTTCCAATTCCCTATATGGCAACTCACAAGAAAGGAAACAAAGAGACAAATTGAAAGCTAAACCAATAGAGTTTTAACAAGACAAATTTCCAAGGATTATTCAACAATTAAAGCAATGAAAAGCACAAAAAAGCAAGCTAGGACTCAATAAGAAACCTAGAATGGCTCTAGAGTAGAGTAGAAAAACTCTAAAAAAAAAAGACTCAAGAAACCTCTAGTTTTGGCACTTGTTTTCACAATAATTTTCAATTGAAATTTCAGAACTAGGATTGGTATAAAATAGGCACCAATTATAGAACAAATTTTGAGCCAAAACAACAAGCACACTTTCCTTTCACTTTTCCCTTTTTTTTCCTGGACACTGATTTTTCTGCCAACTTGTGAGATTTTTCTTATTTTTTCCTTTAATCCAAATCGCTTGGTTCTTTTTTTATAATTTTGGTCCAGATTTCTAGAAATTTCAGTAAAAGTTTCAGCTCAAAAAACGTAGTGACAAATTCCCAGTAATTCATACAAGTTCGTATGTTCAAGCTGCCAACACCAGCGATTTCAACCTAGAAATCAAGAGTAGTGTTTATGTTGCTTAAGGCTTGGATAGTTACAATTTGTGTTTGCTTATGCTCAATTATCTTGAATAACACAATTAAAGAGAGCTTAAGACTTATTTTGATTCACAAATCCAGCCACAACTCAGCACCACAACTCAACTTCATCATAGGCATCATGTAGGAAACTTAGAAAGCAAAAAAAAAAAAAGTTCAAGAACAAGACTACAAAATTTGAACCATAGAAATGCAAGAACAAGTGTAGATCTAAGATTTAATCGGTTTATTTTTTTTGAATCTTCTCTAAACAACACCAAACCACAAGACAATGGAGGATATACATGGAGAATAAGATGAAAAACAAGGATTTAAAGAGAATTCACCGAACAAAAAGATAGAGGAAGCAAAAGAACATCACCTAGATGAAGATGCTCTGATACCACATGATGCAAGCTCCATTGGAACTTGTAGGCCTAGGATCTTCTTCATCAATGGATTCCTTTGCTTCTTGGAAGATAAATGGCAGCGGAATGGAGAAGGAAGAGAGAGAGGAGACGCCACTTCAAGGAGAAGATGAGTCTAGAAGAAGCTCACCACCATAGGAGGCCATGGATAAGAGCTTGGAGGAAGAAGGAGATGAATGAAGGGAGAGGGAGAGAAGAGCACGAAAATTTGTGCTCAAAAAGAGCTCTGAAATCTGAAGTTAATATTCAAATGATCAAAGTTGAAAAAAATGCACACACATGACCTCTATTTATAGCCTAAGTGTCACACAAAATTGGAGGGAAATTCAAATTTCACTTGAATTTGAAATTGAATTTGTGGAGCCAAAATTTCACTAATTATGATTAGTGAATTCTAGTTATGGTTCAGCCCACTAATCCAAGATCAATTCCAAGATTCTCCACTAAGTGTGCTTAGGTGTCATGAGGCATGAAAAGCATGAAGGACATACACAAAGTGTGACTATATGATGTGGCAATGGGGTGTAGTAAGCAAATGCTCACCTCCCCTCCTAAAATTTAATTGGATTGGGCTTCTACCAATTCAATTAAATTTATTTCCAACTACACACATCAAATATCCACTTAGTGCATGTGAAATTACAAAACTACCCCTAATACAAAAACAAGTCTAGGTGCCCAAAAATACAAGGGCTGAAAAATCCTATATTTCTAGGGTACCCTACCTACAATATGGAGCCCTAAATACAAGGACCAAATATAATGACATCCTAGTCTAATATGTACAAAGATAATTGGACCCAACCTTGGCCCATGGGCTCAGAAATCTACCCTAACTTTTGGCTCGGATTTCCGATTTAGGCAAGTAACATATCGAGACGCTCGAAATTGAACAACGGAAGCTCTTGCCAAACTCATATGGTCCTAACTTTTCACTCAGATATCTGATTCAGGCGCATAATAAATCCAGATGCTCGAAATTAAACATGGAAACACAAGGAAAATTCAAATGGCCATAACTTTTGACTCGGATGTCCGATTCAGGTCAATAATATATCGAGTCGCTCAAAATTAAACAATGGAAAGTCTGGAGAAATTCAAATGGTGATAACTTTCTACTTGGATGTCCGATTCAGGCGCATAGTATATCAAGATGCTAGAAATTAAACATCAAAGTGCAAGGCAAATCAAACGGCCATAACTTTTGACTCGGATGTCCAATTCAGGCCAATAATATATCGAGTTGCTCAAAATTGAACAACGAAAACTCTCGGCTAACTCATATGGCATAACCTTTTACTCAGATGTCCGATTCAGGTGCATAATATATCGAGATGCTCGAAATTAAACATGGAAGCACATGGAAAGTTTAAACAGCCATAACTTTTGACTCGGATGTCCGATTCAGGCCAATAATATATCGAGACGCTCGAAATTGAACAACGAAGCTCTCGGCTAACTCATATGACATAACTTTTCACTCAGATATCCAACTCAGCTGCATAATATATCGAGATGCTCAAAATTGAACATTGAAGCACATGGCAAATTTAAAAAGCCATAACTTTTGATTCGGATGTCCGATTCAGCCCAATAATATATTGAGACGCTCGAAATTGAACAACAGAAGCTTTCACCAAACTCATATGGTCAAACTTTTCACTCAGATGTCTGATTCAGGCGCATAGTATATCAAGATGCTCGAAATTAAACATCAAAGTGCACGGCAAATTCAAACGGTCATAACTTTTGACTCGGATGTTCGATTCAGGTCAATAATATATCGAGTCGCTCGAAAATTAAACAACGGAAAGTCTCAAGAAATTTAAATGGTGATAACTTTTCACTTGGATGTCCGATTCAGGCGCATAGTATATCAAGATGCTAAAAATTAAACATCAGAGTGCAAGGCAAATTCAAACGGCCATAACTTTTGACTTGGATGTCCGATTCAGGCCAATAATATATCGAGTGGCTCGAAAATGAACAACGGAAGCTCTCAGCTATCTCATATGGCATAACTTTTCACTCAGATGTCCGATTCAGGTGCATAATATATCGAGATGCTCAAAATTAAACATGGAAGCACATGGAAAATTTAAACTGCCATAACTTTTGACTCAGATGTCCGATTTAGGCTTATAATATAGCGAGTCGCTTGAAATTCAACAACGAAAGCACTCGAGAAATTTAACTGGTCATAACTTTTACTAGGATTTCCGATTCAGGCACATAGTATATCAAGACGCTAGAAATTAAACATCGAAGCGCAAGGCAAATTCAAACGGCCACAACTTTTGGCTCGGATTTCCGATTCGGGCCAATAATATATCGTGTCGCACGAACGTGAACAACGGAAGCACTCGAGAAATTCAAAGGGTCATAACTTTTCACTCGGATGTCTGATTGAGCCACATATATATCGAGATGCTCGAAATTAAACATGGAAGCACAAGGCAAATTCAAACGGCCATAACTTTTGACTCGGATGTCCGATTCAAGCCAATATTATATTGAGACGCTCGAAATTGAACAACAGAAGCTTTCGCCAAACTCATATGGTCATAGCTTTTCACTCAGATGTCTGATTTAGGCGCATAGTATATCAAGATGCTCGAAATTAAACATCAAAGTGCAAGGCAAATTCAAACGGTCATAACTTTTGACTCGGATGTCCGATTCAGGTCAATAATATATCGAGTCGCTCAAAAATTAAACAACGGAATGTCTCAAGAAATTTAAAAGGTGATAACTTTTCACTTGGATGTTCGATTCAGGCGCATAGTATATCAAGATGCTAAAAATTAAACATCAAAGTGCAAGGCAAATTCAAGCGGCCATAACTTTTGACTCGGATGTCCGATTCAGGCCAATAATATATCTAGTTGCTCGAAATTGAACAACGAAAGCTCTCGGCTAACTCATACCCATACCAAATATGTTCTATTTTTATTAATACTTTTTATTTGTTGTAATTTTGGCCCAAGCTGTTTAGAAGGGCCATGTCTATTTTTATCTCTTTGTTTAGATACACTATAAGTATTGGTTTTTGTTTTCAATAAAAAAACACTTTTGGCATTTTCATAAAATTTGGTGAGAGTTTCTTTCTGGGTTCCTTGTTGAACCAATTATCAGACTTATCAATGTAATCCTTGTGGCGTCTACCCTAACTTATCTTCCTTCATTGGAAGTGGCATCATCCAGAACTCCATAGCCTGTATGAAACGTTCTGCCCCGTAAGGTTCACATCATCTTGTATCAGAGCTTCGGCTCTTGATACAGGTTCTATCCTATCCTATTATTTTCTTTCTAATTTGTCCAGGTTCGTGTTTTGTCCTTGTTCTGTTATTTGTTTTCTTGTTTGCGTCTTGTTGCGTTCTTGTTTGTGTCTTTGTTTCATTCTTCTCACGTTTTTGTTCTTGTTCTTGTTTCTTGTGTCTTTTTGACTTTGTGTCAAAAAAAAAAATCTGTTTGAGTTCTGTTTCAAGTTAAAAAAAAACAAGGTTGCAGAAATTTTATTTAAAAAAGTGGGTGTTTGATCTTTGAACACGAAATTGAGGCAGTTAGAGACTTTTTTTGGTAGAAAATCGTTTCCTAAATCCCCCTATCTGGATTCTCCTTTGAATTCTGAGCGTTTTGATATATAGTGGGCCTCAAACGGACAACTGTAGCAAAAGTTATGAGCATTTGAAGTTTACTGGTCATATATGTTATTTTATCTATTATCTTATCTGTTATCTTATTTGTTATCATATCTGTTATCCAAATTAAATCTAATTTGTTATCCAAATCCAATCTAATCTGTTATCCAAATCAAATCTAATATATTATCCAAATCAAATCTAATCTTTTATCCAAATCAAATCCAACTTGCTATCCAAATCAAGTCCAAGTTATTATCCCAAATCAAATCTGTTACTCAGTCTGTGATAATTATATTGTCTTTCCTTTTATTTTATATTACCTTGTGTGTCTAATTTGGTCTATCCAGGAACTTAAGAGGGAACACGAGTGGTAAAAGGCAAGAGGGAATACATTAAACAAAAGCCTATATTGAGAGCATCAAACACGAGTGAACTACCATCAAAGAGAGAAACACGTGAGTAGAGTGTGGTGAGTTCCTGAATTTTTTTTTTAAATTACTGGAAAATTCTTTGTTCCTTAATCATGGCAGGAGCTGGTGACAATGGTGGTGTATATCATCAACTGGACGGATTTCAGCGCTTATTACTGGATGCGATGACTACACAAATGCATCGTTTGTTGAAACGTAACAATGAAGAGCTCTAAAGGCGAATAGAAGGACTAGAGCACCAAATGAATCCAAATGCTGGGAGACCTTATGGTGGCAACAGAAGGGTCAATGATGGATCGAACCGAATAGAGGGGCAAGACAAAATTGAGGGAGTAAAACTCAATGTATCCTCTTTTAAAGGCAGGAGTGACCCAGACGCCTACCTTACCTGGGAGATGAAGATTCAGCATGCATTCTCCTACAATGATTATCCGGAAGAGCAGAAGGTGAAGTTAGCAGCAGCTGCATTCTCAGGCTATGCCCTTGTTTGGTGGAAGAAAAATCAAAGAGAGATGAAGAGAGAAGAGGGGCGGGAGATAGATACATGGACTGAGATGAGAAGGGTTATGCGAAAGAGGTATGTTCCAACTAGCTATAGTAGAACCATGCGATAGAAACTCCAGAGGTTATCCCGGGGAAGTTTGATTGTTGAGGACAATGAGATGGAGATGACACTAGTGAGGGCCAACATTGAAGAGGACACCAAAGCAGTGCATGATGGCTTCACCAACAAGATTTCTTTCCAGCACCATGACCTGAAAATTATTCATAAACCTCTATCCCTCAAAGAAGTGTGTGATGACCAAAACAGAAGGAGAGAAAAGAGAGAACAAGAGAGAGACAATAGTGAGGCACCACAGAGGAATAGAAAAAGGAAGAGTGATACACTTGAGAGATGGAGTGATACACAAGAGAGAGAGAGTGATAATTCTAATCAGTTAACTATTTATGTTTCTCCTAGTGTTCAACCCTTATTGTAGGAATTTGAAGATGTCTTTTCCAAGGAGATTCCTCATGGACTGCCACCTTCAAGAAGCATAGAACATCAAGTTGATCTCCTTCCAGAAGCTTCATTGCCTAACAGGCCAACTTACAACAACAAGCCCCAAGAGACTCAGCATAAGGATGCACAGGCCAAAGTTGAGTATGTGAAAAGATTGTATGACCAAGTGAAGGTGAAAATTGCAAAGAAGAATGAAAGCTATGCCAAGCAAGCCAACAAGAAAAGGAAGGAAGTGGTACTTGAACCCGATGATGATCCTGGACATTTAAGGGCAAATGCCTTCCAAGAAGGAGGGAATGATGAGAATCCTGAAACTGGTCAAATACAGGCTAAAGGCCCAAGTGGAGAAGGACAAAGACCCCGAGTGGAGAAGGATGAAGGCCTAGAGGCAGAGACACTACCTAGACTATTAATTGTTGTTGAAGGCCTAGATTAATTTGAAGGCCCATACCAAATATGCTCTATTTTTATTAATAATTTTTATTTATTGTAATTTTGGCCCAAACTGTGTAGAAGGTCCATGTCTATTTTTATCTTTTTGTTTAGATACACTATAAGTATTGGTTTTTGTTTTCAATAAAAAAACACTTTTGGCATTTTCATAAAATTTGGTGAGAGCTTCTCTCTGGGTTCCTTGTTGAACCAATCTCAGACTTATAAAGGTAATCTTTGTGGTCTACCCTGACTTATCTTCCTTCACTGGAAGTGGCATCATCCAAATCTTCGTAGCCTGTATCAAGCGATTCACTCCAACTCAGGATCACATCATAAATTTTCACTCAGATGTCCGATTCAGGCGCAAAATATAGCGAGATGCTCAAAATAAAACATGGAAGCACATGTCAATTTCAAACGGCCATAACTTTTGACTCGGATGTCCGATTCAGGCCAATAATATATCGAGTCACTCGAAATTGAAAAACGGAAGCTCTCGAGAAATTCAAATGGTCATAACTTTTCACTCGGATGTCCGATTCAGGTGCATAATATATCAAGATGCTCGAAATTAAAAACTGGAAGCACAAAGCAAATTCAAACGGCCACAAATTTTGACTCGAATGTCCGATCCAGACCAATAATATATCGAGACGCTCGAAATTGAACAACGAAAGCTCTCGCCAAACTCATATGGTCATAACTTTTCACTCAGATGTCCGATTCAGGTGCATAATATATTGAGATGCTCGAAACTAAACATGGAAGCACAAGGAAAATTCAAATGGCCATAACTTTTGACTCGGATATCCGATTCAGGTCAATAATATATCGAGTCGCTCGAAATTAAACAACGGAAAGTCTCGAGAAATTCAAATGGTCATAAATTTTCACTCCGATGTCCGATTCAGGCGCATAGTATATCAAGATGCTCGAAATTAAACATCAAAGTGCAAGGCAAATCAAACGGCCATAACTTTTGACTCGGATGTCTGATTCAGGCCAATAATATATCGAGTCACTCGAAATTGAACAATGAAAGCTCTCGGCTAACTCATATGGCATAACTTTTCACTCAGATGTCCGATTCAGGCACATAATATATCGAGAAGCTCGAAATTAAACATGGAAGCACAAAGCAAATTCAAACGGCCATAACTTTTGACTCGAATGTCCGATTCAGGCCAATAATATATCGAATCACTGGAAATTGAACAACGGAAACTCTCAAGAAATTCAAATGGTGATAACTTTTTACTCAGATGTCCGATTCAGGCGCATGGTATTTCAAGATGCTAAAAATTAAACATCGAAGCGCACGGAAAATTCAAACATCCATAACTTTTGACTCGGATGTCTGATTCAGGCCAATAAAATATCGAGACGCTCGAAATTGAACAACGAAGCTCTCGGCTAACTCATATTGCATAACTTTTCACTTAGATGCCCAATAAAGGTGCATAATATATCGAGATACTCGTAATTAATCATGGAAGCACATGGAAAATTTCAACGGCCATAACTTTTGACTCAGATGTCCGATTCAGGCCAATAATAAATCGAGTCGCTCGAAATTGAACAACGGAAGCACTCAAGCAATTCAAATGTTCATAACTTTTCACTCGGATTTCCGATTCAGACACATAGTATATCAAGATGCTAGAAATTAAACATGAAAGCATAATGCAAATTCAAACGGCCACAACTTTTGGTTCGGATTTCCGATTCAGGCCAATAATATATCGAGTCGCTCGAAATTAAACAACAGAAAGTCTCGAGAAATTTAAATGGTGATAACTTTTCACTTGGATGTCCGATTAAGGCGCACAGTATATCAAGATGCTTGAAATTAAACATCAAAGTGCAAGGCAAATTCAAACAGCAATAACTTTTGACTCGGATGTCTGAATCAAGCCAATAATATATCGAGACGCTAGAAATTGAACAACGAAGCTCTCGGCTAACTCATATTGCATAACTTTTCACTCAGATGCCCAATTTAGGTGCATAATATATCGAGTTCCTCGAAATTAAACATGGAAGCACATGGAAAATTTAAATGGCCATAAATTTTGACTCGGATGTCCGATTCAGGCCCATAAGAAATCGAGTCGCTCGAAATTGAACAACGGAAGCACTCATGAAATTCAAATGTTCATAACTTTTCACTCTGATTTCCGATTCAGGCACATAGTATATCAAGATGCAAGAAATTAAAGATGAAAGCGTAAGGCAAATTCAAACGGCCACAACTTTTGTCTCGGATTTCCGATTCAGGCCAATAATATATAGAGTCACTCGAAATTAAACAACAGAAAGTCTCGAGAAATTTAAATGGTGATAACTTTTCACTTTGATGTCCGATTAAGGCGCACAGTATATCGAGATGCTTGAAATTAAACATCAAAGTGCAAGGCAATTTCAAATAGCCATAACTTTTGACTCGGATGTCCGATTCAGGTCAATAATATATCGAGGCGCTCAAAATTAAACAACGGAAAGTCTTGAGAAATTCAAATGGTGATAGCTTTTCACTTGGATGTACGATTCAGGCGCATAGTATATCAAGATGCTAGAAGCTACACATCAAAGTGCGAGGCAAATTATAACTGCCATAACTTTTGACTCGGATATCCTCTTCAGGCCAATAATATATCGAGTTGCTCGAAATTGAACAAGGGAAGCACTCGAGAAATTAATATGGTCATAACTTTTCACTCGGATGTCTAATTCAGGCGCATAATATATCGAGTCACTCGAAATTAAACAACAGAAAGTCTCGAGAAATTTAAATGGTGATAACCTTTCACTTGGATGTCCGATTAAGGCACATAGTATATCAAGATGCTAGAAATTAAACATCAAAGGGCAAGGCAAATTCAAACAGCCATAACTTTTGACTAGGATGTCCGATTCAGGCCAATAATATATCGAGTCGCTCGAAATTAAACAACGGAAAGTCTCGAGAAATTCAACTGGTGATAGCTTTTCACTTGGATGTCCGATTCAGGCGCATAGTATATCAAGATGCTCGAAATTAAACATCAAAGTGCAAGGCAAATCAAACGACCATAACTTTTGACTCAGATGTGTAATTTAGGCCAATAATATATCGGATTATGCTAGGTGCACCCAGTAATATTGCTGGTGCACCCAGCAATTCATGGAAAGGTCAATTTTGCCCTTCATTTAAAAAAATAAAAAGCATTTTTTCCCTCTTTCGGAAGCATTCTCTCTTTTCACTGAGTCTCTTCCGCAAAAGCTTCTTTTGTTCTCTCTTCCCCGACGAACTTCTTCTCCGCGAGCTTCTCCGGCAGCCCTTGGACCCATTTGCATTCGAGGTAGGTGGCCTTCTTCTTTGCTTTGGTTTTGTTATGCACTTCATTAGGGTAGGTTAGTGTAACGTTAGGTTAGTGGAACCTTTTGGTAGAAGATGGAACCTTAGGGTAGAAGACGGAACATTAGGGTAGAAGACGCCGGAAAAAATGGCAGCTTGGTGACGGTGGCGGCTTCCGGAAGACCCGTTAGGGGTTCTTCCGGAACTTCCGGAAGAAGGTCTTCCGGAAGATTTCCGGAAGAGTAGTTGTTCCGGAACCACTGAAACGTCTTTCGGAAGAACTGGTCTTCCGGATGACCTTTCAGTGGTTCCGGAAGCACTTTCCGGAAGAGCCCTTCTTCCGAAATGTTTCCGGAAGAAGTGGTTCTTCCGGAAGTTTTTTTTTTAAATATTGTTTTTGTTAATTAAGTTTGTTATTTTTGTTAATACTTTCAGTTTATTTTATATATGATTTTAGTTGAGTATTTTACTAATTATTTAATTTTAAATTGCTTATTTATTTTTTATAAAGTTGTGTATGTTTGGAATTTTTTTTCCCATTTTTGTTTTATTGTAATATATAATTTAAGTTGTGTATGTTTACTAATTATATATTTTGAAATTAGTTGTGTTTTTTTTTATATAAATAAACTTTTTTATTTTATTATAAATAAAGTTGTTTATTTTATTAAAAAAGAAGTATTTTTTTTTATAAATGAAGTTGTTTAATTTTTTTTTTAAAATTAAGTTGTGTATGTTTAATAATTAATTATTTGTATATTAGTTGTGGTTTTTTAGAAATGAAGTTTTTTTTTAAAATTAAGTTGTGGATGTTTAGTAATTAATTTTTTTATATTAGTTGTGTTTTTTTTTTATAAATGAAGTTGTTTATTTTTTTTTTAATTAAGTTGTGGATGTTTAGTAATTAATTATTTTTATATTAGTTATGTTTTTTTTAATAATAGAAGTTGTTTATTTTTTTAAAACATTAAGTTGTGGATGTTTACTAAATAATTGAGTTGTGTTTATTTTATAAATGAATTTTTTAAATTGTTTTTAAATTAAGTTGTGGATGTTTATTAATTAATTTTTTTTACATTAGTTGTGGTTTTTTATAAATGAAGTTTTTTTTTTAAAAAAAAAAAGTTGTGGATGTTTAGTAATGAATTATTTTTATATTAGTTGTTTTTTTTATAAATGAAGTTGTTTTTTTTAAAACATTAAGTTGTGGATATTTACTAATTAATTTTTTTTACATTAGTTGTGTTTTTTTTTTAAATGAAGTTGTTTAATTTTTTTTAAAAAAATTATGTTTTTTTTGTTTTAAAATAATTTGATTTAAGTTAGTTTTATTTGTTTTTAAAATAAAGTTATTTTTTTATAAAGAAAATTGTGTATATTTTGACCGAAAAAAATACGTGTTCGACATGATTTGCAGATCATGGCCAGAACACGAGGTTTAGGTCGTGCGATAGGTAAAGTTGTAGGCAGAGATAGACCTGCTGATGAGGATGCTGCTGATGTTCCTGAGAGGCGTAGGCCTACTGCCTCAGCCCGTAGGCTACGCGTTCATCAGATGACTACGGAGGGACGTGATATGGCTGAGGACGTCGCTGACATGATTGACGATGTTGATGATGCTGCTGAGGGATTCCCTGGTGGTCCACGTGACCCGTCAGTGCTCACATCATTTGCTGAGCATGTTGCACATGCTGTTTGGAGTGGACGTGTATTTTAATTTGTTAATTATTTATCATTGTTGATTTATTTGTTTGTGATTAATTTTTTTTAATAATTGTATAATTTGTACTTCAAATCAGGAACGTCCTGATTTGAAGTTAGTGTCACATGGGAGAAAGGTGACACTGATTGGGAGGCCAGTGCCTGAGATTGAAGGCCTGGTGGCTGCCACAGGATTAAGTCAACTGATAGATTGTTCAGTTATTACTGGCGATCCTGGACTTATATCCGCATTTGTGGAGAGGTGGCACAGTGAGACTAGCACCTTCCACCTTCCTGTAGGAGAGCTGACGATCACATTGGATGATGTGTCGTCAATCCTACATTTGCCCATCATTGGCGCCTTGCACAGTTTCCACGCTCTTTCTACGGAGGAGGCCAGATTTTTGTTTACGGAGTTGCTGGAAGTGTCTGCCGAGGAGGCCAGAGCCGAGACAGCACTCACACGTGGAGCATATGTACGATTAGGATGGGTTCGAGACATTTATGAGACGAGATGTCAGGCCCGGCGGTGGATTGTCGCAGCTCGTGCTTATCTGCTGCACCTTGTCGGTTGCACTCTTTTTGCTAATAAGAGTGCAACATACGTGCATGTGGTCCACCTTGACGCTTTCCGGGACCTCGTTCATAGTGGTGGTTACGCTTAGGGAGTTGTCGCGCTGGTTCATATGTATGACCAGTTAGATGAGGCTTGTAGGACCACCACCCGACAGCTTGCGAGGTACTTGACGCTACTTCAGGTAAATTTTGTATTTATTAATATGTTACGTTCGATTATGATTCAAACATGTTTTTATGTTATGTTAACCTCAATTATTGTGTAGTGTTGGATCTATGAGCACTTCCCTAGTGTGCACCAGTGCGTGACTGACGATACATACCAGGAGACGTCCCCACGTGCTTCCCGATAGTTGACGTCGAAGGCGCACATGAAGGGAATCACAGGAGCACCCTACAGGGCACTTTGTGATGGTTTGACCGTCATAGATGTTTCCTAGTTGTCGTACACGGAGCATCGGGGAGTTAGGGCGTTTTAGGAGATTTCATCTTTCCAGGGTCAGCTCAGATGGGGTGCTATGGTCGTCACAGTTGGACCGGAGAGAGTGGTACGCCAAATCGGTTACATCCAGAGCATCCCTCCGCCGCCTGTTAGTGCACGATTGTCACACGATCAGATAGATGACAGGTGGATGCAGTTTGCGGATCACTTACTACCTGCGGATCAGCTTTGTCTAGTGCCTGGGCAGGTATCTGCGGATTACATGGAGTGGTTTTTCCGCATATCTCACCCATTCATGACACCGACCCAGGCAGGTGACCAACAGAGGGATGCACCAGCTGCAGACCCTGAGGACTACATACAGCCGCCTAGCCCCCAGGTTCCAGTGGCATTTGACCCCCCTCCACATGTGGTAAGATTATTTGCGCGTTTAATGCTTTATGAGTTGTTATTTATTTTAAATTTCATAATAAATGTTTTTAATGACTTTGACAGGATGATTACGAGGGATATGAGGCGATTGCACAGAGGTTGGAGCGTGTGCTCAACCTTAGGATAGTCCGTGCAGGCACAGAGTTATATGACATTATGCAGGACTACCTGACGATCGCGAGAGGGGGACCCAGTGCTGATGGGACTGTCAGGGCTCGTCAGAGACGCCGCACGGACCATTGATCATTGTATTTATTTTTTGTGTTGTAGTTGACATGAATATTTGTAATTATTACAGTTTTTGTTTAATATAGTTGACGTGTTTTGCACAGTTTATTATTTTATAATATAGTTTATTATTCCGATTGTTTGTGGTCCTTAAGCGAAGTTTACGAGTGTTTTAAATGTATTTTTAAAAAAAGTAAACCTAGAATCATGAGTTTTGTTTGTAAGAATTACATAAAAAAATAAATGTTTTTAAAATCATTAATAATTCATAATTCATAATTATGTGTTAGTAAGATTTGTAAAGTAATTATGATATATAATAAATTATGATTCGATCATAATTTACACCATTAATATATAAGGTCGTACCAAAAACTAAATATTAAAAAAAATTACATGACAATGAAATCGCCATATAAGATACTACAAGGATGACTTTAAAAAAAATCCATGTTCAAGTACCCATGTTTGGGATTTTTTTGCATGGGTGTGCCAGTGCCCTGAGACAATGGAGGGCAGCCATTTCTTATGTTTGGACATTAAAGAACCCAAAAAAATAGTCCCGTTCCCTGGTTCTGTCAACTAACACGTCAAAACAAAGCCTGAAAATTCAAAAAAATAGGAAATGGACCCTTTTTCCATGTTCAAGTACCCATGTTTGGGATTTTTTGCATGCGTGTGGCAGTGCCGTGAGACAATGAGGGCAGCCATTTCTCATGTTTGGAAGTCAAAGAACCCAAAAAAAAATAGTCCCGTTCCCCAGTTCCATCAACTAACACGTCAAAACAAAGCCTGAAAATCCAAAAAAATAGGAAATGGACCCTTTTTCCATGTTCAAGTACCCATGTTTGGGATTTTTTTGCGTGGGTGTGGCAGTGCCATGAGACAATGGAGGGTGGCCATTTCTCATGTTTGGACGTCAAAGAACCCAAAAAAATTAGTCCCGTTCCCCGGTTCCATCAACTAACATGTCAAAACAAAGCCTGAAAATCCAAAAAAATAGGAAATGGACCCTTTTTCCATGTTCAAGTACCCATGTTTGGGATTTTTTTGCGTGGGTGTGGCAGTGCCGTGAGACAATGGAGGGCGGCCATTTCTTATGTTTGGACATCAAAGAACCCAAAAACAATAGTCCCGTTCCCCAGTTCCGTCAACTAACACGTCAAAACTAAGCCTGAAAATCCAAAAAAATAGGAAATGGACCCTTTTTCCATGTTCAAGTACCCATGTTTGGGATTTTTTTGCGTGGGTGTGGCAGTGCCGTGAGACAATGGAGGGCGGCCATTTCTCATGTTTGGACGTCAAAGAACCCAAAAAAAATAGTCTCGTTCCCCGGTTCCATCAACAAACACGTCAAAACAAAGCCTTTTCCATGTCCAAAAAAATAGGGAAATCGACCCTTTTAACAATTCATTTTTTGGACCACTGAAACAACACATTCAACTTTATTATGGGAATTAAACACGCCGTAAATAGATAAAGGTTACATCAACGAAAAAACAAAAAATTAAACATCACATTCAGTTGTTTAGCGACGTCCCAGTGACCTCGTCTTCAATTTTCACAACATATTTAGTAA
This sequence comes from Glycine max, assembly GCF_000004515.6. Lineage (NCBI taxonomy): Eukaryota > Viridiplantae > Streptophyta > Magnoliopsida > Fabales > Fabaceae > Glycine > Glycine max. The sequence continues at coordinate 23,760,566 of NC_038255.2, read as the reverse complement.
AGACAGCTAAAATTTCTATTGGTCCATATTTTTTCCAGTAGTTAGATTGTACTAACACCTTCAGCAGTGCTTCGTTGGTCATCAGCTCATTTATTTCATATTTTATAACCGTATCTGAATACTCAAAGCGAGCTGGTTGGCGGAAAAACAATCGTCTTACCGTTTGTGATTCGTGAATTCCAAGAGGGGGAATCCCTTTAGGTGCAACTTGCTTGATTAAATTCTTCAGTTCATCGATGGTACATGTTGAAGGAATTTGAAATTTCTTAGGATTTTTTCCTGTGAACGCGCATCCAACAAATTTGTTCTGCGGTGGCATGTTCCATTTCCCGTTGTAATACAGGATCGCGTCATGAGTACGAGGCATAGTGCGTTCAGGTAAGTTTATTATTCCATCTGGTGTTCTTCCAACGGTGCATAATAACTCAATCGGACCATTTCCCATTCAAGTAAGAAAATTGATCATTACACATTAACATTGTGTTGACACCGTCATCATTTATCAATTTCATACACTCAAAGCGAATTTGGTTACCTGTATCGGTGAATGGCTTCCGGTAGTGAATTTCATCCAAAAATTGTTTGTCGGATAGCTAAAGGGTATTGTGTATTCTGGTTTTTAGGCTTGCAAAATCACATCTATTTGGTACTCGAATGGGCACTGGAGTTGAAGTTTGGAAGTAAACCCAATATCATTGTGAATAATCGATCCATTTGGATAAATGAAAGCCAACCTTGAGTTGACAATCATCTGACTGCTAGTTTCTCCTAAAAATGCCATAGTTTGTGTATCAGTTGGGAGACTATTCGAAAGCAAGATAATGTGTGATTTAGTAGCCTAGTCTGCCATATATATAGATGGTTGTGACCGAGCCATTGTTTAACTTTGTTTACAAAAAAATAGACACGCGTAAATGTGTAGTCAAGTCAGCCAATGTGTTGTCGCCAATGTGTAGTCAACAATGTGTTGTCGAGCGACTGCTAATTTCAGAATGTGTACTCAAGTCAGCCAATGTGTTGTCGCACTCAAACTGTAATACGCATGCATGTCATTATGTGTTGTCAATTATGACAATGATGTATGCTGCACGCGTAAATGATTTTTGTTGGACCAACAATTTCCTTGCTTAACCAAACGAGTACTTGATAATATTAATTGGTTAGTAATGGGTTACAACAAATTATATCGCATAATGAATACAATTACATAAACAATGCATGTTTAGTCTTCATTTAGGTCTACATAGTGTGTTTTGAATGACATCAAGCTTGTGTATTGCTGCATTCTACTAATATATGGAATTGCCCACTGCTTTGCCTGAGAATAACAATTGCTTGACCACAACAGCGCTGGAGGCGGCAAGGGACAATGGTCTTTCAAATAAACCTATTGTACACGAACAAACATTATATCATGCGTTGACCGTGCCAAACGAACCAGCGAAGTCATTGCATAATTGTTATACTAACTATATTCAATGTACCTGAACAAAATGATTTCCAAACATGTGACCGACACATATGATGCGGTGGCCAGAAGAATCAGGTGGTGGTTGACTTCTAAGAGGGAAAAATGTCATGCTTTGTTGTCGGGACAACGATACAAGGATTACGTTATACCGTGAAGCAATCACATATCCCATGTCCGTTATATCCATCCACTTGTCCACACTAACCTGAATGAACCAAACATACACATGTAAGTAATTTAAACATTGTTATTAAAAAAAATTAACCTAAAAACATACCTTTGAAAAGCCATCAACAAGTAGGGACAACTTTAATTGTTCAAATCTCTCTGTACCACCGAAGAGGTTCATGCACTCATGCGACCACCTGCCAAGTTCTTTAATCAATTCATTACGCACTAACGGCCACGAATCTTCCCCCATACCTAATAAAGCGCCAATGGACCGATATCCACAGTTACCATCCGCTTCCACATCCACAACGTCACGAATGAAACCTTGAAAGAATGACGCAAATTGATCCAACATCGGGATGATCCTTGTTGGCTGAGGCGGTTGAGAACATGATGCACTTCGTTTCACTGGAGAGTTGCTGCTTTGAACAGAATGAAAAGCATCAACATACTCCCAGTAAGACGGATCACGCTTTGTGGATCTTTGACTTCTTTTCATCGGTTTCTTCGGTGCACCTTTAGTGTTGACCTTTGCGGAGGAGGGCACATAGAGTTATGATCAGGGTATGCAATTTCTCGAAGTTTACTCTTTAGAGTTACTTTTCCAGCCACATCAAGTTCATCAAACCTTTTAGATATGATCTCTATCTCTTCCTTGATGGTGACTTCCGTCTCACATAACCCTTGGTCTGTAAAGCAAAGTCTCCTCCAGAAAAGATGGACTGACTCCAATGGGATGCTGCCAGCAGTATACCTAGAAAGCTCACATGCACAAGGAAGACCGTGCGTGCTTCTCATCACACAACCACAAGAAGAGAGATTGTTGCCGAGATAACGTAGACGGTCAACCTCAGAAGCAATCTGATTTAAAGCATCCCTTGAAACCATCCCAAGAAGCCTCTTGTATAAGGTTTTTTTATATACATGGCCAACCACATGCGTACTGGTTTCAAAGGATGCTTTAATTTCGACGTGTTGCAGCGTGATCATGTTGTTCATGGCATCCCAAACACTACATAGGTCTCCAACGCTATTTTGTAGTACTCTTTTGAGAGCCCAATGAGCTGATTCAACCCTACATTTAAAATACACAACAAACATGAAAATATACAACAATTAAATACCATTTAATACTAATCATTACTAACAAATAAAATCAGTTCTTAATACCTGTTTGTTGTTGTGTTGCCTAGGTGCATGACATTATTCGTCCATGCTGTAATAAAATTTTCCTTGTAGGGGATAATCCATGTGTCATTAACATAGTCAATGAACATCGGCCAAGGCGAACAAGCAACTTGAAACTTCTGATGTGACTCATGGAACTCGTGTTCGGACGGACAATCAACCAAAGTACCCCAGTTATCCATTACATAGTCCCACGCATTTTTTCCCCGATTAAAGATTTGAACTTCGCCTTCACATTCTTATCGATATGAAACCTGCACAACAAATTAGTAGACTCGGGAAACACAGTTTTCACTACATTCATCAGTGCTAGGTCTCTGTCAGTGACAATAACAAGAGGGAGGCGATCGTTTCTTAAAAATAGGCCTCGAAATCGTTCCAAAGCCCATACAATATTATTAACACGCTCAGCCTCCAGATATGCAAACCCAACAGAGAATGTCATCGCCGTTGGTGTCACTCCAACAAAGTCAAGTAGTGGGAGTCTGTACCTGTTTGTTTTGTAGGTACTGTCTATAAAAAACATCAGATGACATGCATTGCATAACTTTACTGCATTTGGGTGACACCAAAACAGATCACGCACCACAACTTCATCCTTCAATCTATGCCAATCGTATTGATCACGTTCGAGAAGCTTCATCAGATGCTGCATTTCGGTATCAGCTCCTCTTATTGAAGAAAGATATGCACTTCTTGCATTGTAAATTTGCTTTATCGTGGTGCAACTGTCGGCATTGTGTTCCTTCAACGTTAGCAAGATGTTTTTCACTTTCACCATCGACTTTGTCATATCAGCAATAATTTTCTTTTCTTCCTTAGTCAATCGCCCAACGTATGGATGTCCAACTAAGGACTTCGCCAATTCATGATTGTGAATCCCACAGATCAACTTCACCATCCAACCTTCCCCTCCATGCACTGGTTTTCCACGAAGCCTGAAGGGACAACCACATTTCCTACTCCCGGGTTTTTTTTGTAACGAATTCTTTATTTCAACACTTGTACGTACCACTCCTTTCACACCCAATTAAGACAAATGAACTTCTTCCTCTGCTACCGATTCTGTGTCAGACCTCATAATCACTGCAACAAATCCATTTTCATGGGCAATTGTTCGAGCCCATTGAAAAACATCATCTCGAGTAGCGAATACCTACAACGCAACCCTAACATATTAATTTTCATACAAACCATCAATTCAACCAAATGACTCAAATTATCTGATTACCTGAGACGTATTAAAAGCATTTGAACAATCCACATGTGGTTCATTCACCCCACATTCTTCTTGATTATCATAATCATAATCCATATGAACTTCTTGTGACATCGCAAAGTCATACCTCCATTGATCTTCATCCATCTTAAGGACATATGCATCATACACAAGTACATTCAAATTATCATATAACCACATCCAAAAATTTACTACACCTTAAATAACAAACATATTAACAGCACATATGCATCATACACAACTATATTCAAATTATCATATAACCGCATCCATAAATTGACTACTTATTAACTAACAAACATACTAACAACTAATACAAATATATTCTAAATTTATAACTACATTATTTACTTAAACTAAACTTATCACTATAATAAACAACTAATAAAACATTTTTCTACCATTATACAATTAAGTTACCTAAATCATTTAATATTATACCATTATACCTAATTAAACCAATAATCCACAACATACATACATATATATATATATATATATATATATATATATATATATAAATTATAAAACAGAAATAAAAGAATTTGCTAATAATTTAACATTCCGGAAGTTACTCACTTTGTCATTCCGGACCTTCCTCCTACTGTGCCTAAAATTTGTTCCGGATACAGTTTTCACTGTTTTTCTTCTCTAAAAACTAGCCGGAAAACGAAAAAAATACTGATAAATGCGTACCTCCGACGAAATAGGAAGAACAGCCACTAACAAAACTTCAAATACGGAACACGGGACCACCAAATCTTCAAATACTTCACGGGACCACCAATGGAAAATGCAAAAGGGACCACACCGAAAGCAACAACAACCAACCAAAACGAAAGAAACAAAGCACAGAAGGAAGAAAGCGCAGTAAAAAGAAGCGTGAACGGGTTAATTTAAAGAAAATTACACAAGGGCAAAATCGTCATTACATCTTCCGGAAGAAGCTTTTTCCGGAAACATTCCGGATGACGTCCTTCCGGAAGGAGTTTCTGAGTACTTCCGGAAATCACAAATTAATCTTTCGGAAAAAGGTTCTTCCGGAATGTTTCCAGAAAAAGGGTCTTCCGGAATGTTTCCGGAAAAAGCGTCTTCCGGATTTAGATTTACTGAAGGGCAGTTTCGCCACTTCACTGTTTGTTGGGTGCCCCAGCAATAATGGTGGGTGCACGTAGCAACTCCCTAATATATCAAGTCACTCGAAATTGAACAACGAAAGCTCTCGGCTTACTCATATGGCATAACTTTTCACTCAGATGTCCGATTCAGGCACATAATATACCGAGAAGCTCAAAATTAAACATGGAAGCAAAAGGCAAATTCAAATGGCCATAACTTTTGACTCGGATGTCTAATTCAGGCCAATAATATATCGAATCGCTTGAAATGGATCAACGGAAATTCTCAAGAAATTCAAATGGTGATAACTTTTCACTCGGATGTTCGAATCAGGCGCATGGTATATCAAGATGCTAGAAATTAAACATCAAAGCGCACGGCAAATTCAAACGGTCATAACTTTTGACTCGGATGTCTGATTGAGGCCAATAATATATCGAGACGATTGAAATTGAACAACGAAGCTCTCGGCTAACTCATATTGCATAACTTTTCACTCAGATGCCCAATTCAGGTGCATAATATATCGAGATCCTCGTAATTAAACATGGAAGCACATTGAAAATTTAAATGGCCATAACTTTTGACTCGTATGTCCGATTCAGGCCAATAATAAATCGAGTCGCTCGAAATTGAACAATGGAAGCACTCAAGAAATTCAAATGTTCATAACTTTTCACTCAGATTTACGATTAAGGCACATAGTATATCAAGATGCAAGAAATTAAACATGAAAGCATAAGGCAAATTCAAACGGCCACAACTTTTCGCTCGGATTTCCAATTCAGGCCAATAATATATCGAGTCGCTCGAAATTAAACAACAGAATGTCTCGAGAAATTTAAATGTTGATGACTTTTCACTTGGATGTCCGATTAAGGCGCACAGTATATCAAGATGCTTGAAATTAAACATCAAAGTGCAAGGCAAATTCAAACAGCAATAACTTTTGACTCGGATGTCCGATTCAGACCAATAATATAGTGAGACGCTCAAAATTAAACAACGGAAGCTCTAGAGAAATTCAAATGGTCATAACTTTTAACTCGAATGTCCGATTCATGTGCATAATATATCACGATGCTCGAAATTAAACATCAAAGCGCAAGGCAAATTCAAAAGGCCATAACTTTTGAATTGGATGTCTGATTCAGGCCAATAATATATCGAATAGCTTGAAATTGAACAACGGAAGCACTCAAGAAATTCAAATGGTCATAACTTTTCACTCAGATGTCCGATTCAGGCGCATAATATATCGAGATGCTCGAAATTAAACATGGAAGTACATGACAAATTCAAATGCCATAACTTTTGACACGGATGTCCGATTCAGGCCAATAAAATATCGAGACGCTCGAAATTGAACAACGGAAGCTTTCGCCAAACTCATATGGTCATAACTTTTCTTTCAGATGTCCGATTCAGGCGCATAATATGTCCAAATGCTCGAAGTTAAACATGGAAGCACAAGGAAAATTTAAATGGCCATAACTTTTGAGTCGGATGTCCGATTCAAGTCAATATAATATCGAGTCGCTCGAAATTAAACAACAGAAAGTCTCGAGAAATTCAAATGGTGATAGCTTTTCACTTGGATGTCCAATTCAGGTGCATAGTATATGAAGATGCTAGAAATTAAAAATCGAAGTGCAAGGCAAATTAAAACGGCCATAACTTTTGACTCGGATATCCGATTCAGGCAAATAATATATCGAGTCGCTCGAAATTGAACAACGGAAGCACTTGAGAAATTCAAATGGTGATAGCTTTTCACTTGGATGTCCGATTCAAGAGCATAATATATTGAGTCGCTCGAAATTAAACAACAGAAAGTCTCGAGAAATTTAAATGGTGATAACCTTTCACTTGGATGTCCGATTAAGGCACACAGTATATCAAGATGCTTGAAATTAAACATCAAAGTGCAAGGCAAATTCAAACAGCAATAACTTTTGACTCAGATGTCCGATTCAGAGCAATAATATAGTGAGACGCTTAAAATTAAACAACGGAAACTCTAGAGAAATTCAAATGGTCATAAATTTTAACTCGAATGTCTGATTCATGTGCATAATATATCACGATGCTCGAAATTAAACATCAAAGCGCAAGGAAAATTTAAAAGGCCATAACTTTTGAATCGGATGTCCGATTCAGGCCAATAATATATCGAGTAGCTTGAAATTGAACAACGGAAGCACTCGAGAAATTCAAATGGTCATAACTTTTCACTCGGATGTCCGATTCAGTCGCATAATATATCGAGATTCTCGAAATTAAACATGGAAGTACATGACAAATTCAAATGCCATAACTTTTGACACGGATGTCCGATTCAGGCCAATAAAATATCGAGACGCTCGAAATTGAACAACGGAAGCTTTCGCCAAACTCATATGGTCATAACTTTTCTTTCAGATGTCTGATTCAGGCGCATAATATATCCAGATGCTCGAAGTTAAACATGGAAGCACAAGGAAAATTCAAATGGCCATAACTTTTCACTCGGATATCCGATTCAGGCCAATAATATATCGAGTCGCTCGAAATTGAACAACAGAAGCTCACGAGAAATTCAAATGGTGATAGCTTTTCACTTGGATGTCCGATTCAGGTGCATAATATATCGAGTCGCTCAAAATTAAACAACAGAAAGTCTCGAGAAATTTAAATGGTGATAACCTTTGACTTGGATGTCCGATTAAGGCACATAGTATATCAAGATGCTAGAAATTAAACATCAAAGGGCAAGGCAAATTCAAATAGCCATAACTTTTGACTCGGATGTCTGATTCAGAGCAATAATATAGTGATATGCTCATAATTGAACAATGGAAGCTCTCGAGAAATTCATATGGTCATAACCTTTCACTCGAATTTCCGATTCAGGCGCGTAGTATATCATGATGCTCGAAATTAAACATCAAAGCGCAAGGCAAATTCAAACGGCCATAACTTTTGAGTCGGATATCTGATTCAGGCCAAGTTGCTTGAAATTAAACAGCGGAAGCACTCGAGAAATTCAAATGGTCATAACTTTTCACTCGGATGTCCGATTTAGGCGCATAATGTATCGAGATGCTCGAAATTAAACAACAGAAAGTAACGAGAAATTTAAATGGTGATAACTTTTCACATGGATGTCCGATTAAGGCGCATAGTATATCAAAATGCTTGAAATTAAACATCAAAGGGCAAGACAAATTCAAACAGCCATAACTTTTGACTCGGATGTCCGATTCATAGCAATAATATAGTGAGATGCTCATAATTGAACAATGGAAGCTCTCGACAAATTCAAATGGTCATAACCTTTCACTCGGATTTCCGATTCAGGCGCATAGTATATCATGATGCTCGAAATTAAACATCAAAGCACAAGGCAAATTCAAACGGCCATAACTTTTCACTCAGATGTCCGATTCACGCGCATAATATATTCAGATGCTCGAAATTAAACATGGAAGCACAAGGCAAATTCAAATGGCCATAACTTTTGACTCGGATGTCCGATTCAGGTCTATAATATATCGAGTCGCTCTAAATTAAACAACGGAAAGTCTCGAGAAATTCAAATGGTGGTAGCTTTTCACTTGGATGTCCGATTCAGGCGCATAGTATATCAAGATGCTAGAAATTACAAATCAAAGTACAAGGCAAATTAAAACGGCCATAACTTTTGACTCAGATATCCTATAAGGCCAATAATATATCGAGTCCCTCGAAATTGAACAATGGAATCACTCGAGAAATTCAAATGGTGATAGCTTTTCACTTGGATGTCCGATTCAGGCGCATAATATATCGAGTCGCTCGAAATTAAACATGGAAGCACAAGGAAAATTCAAATTGCCATAACTTTTTGCTCGGATGTCCGATTCAGGCCAATAATATTTTGAGTCGCTTGAAATTAATCAATGGAAAGTCTAGAGAAATTCAAATGGTGATAGCTTTTCACTAGGATGTCCGATTCAGGCGCATAGTATATCAAGATGCTAGAAATAAAACATCAAAGTGCAAGGCAAATTCAAACGGCCATAACTTTTGACTCGAATGTCCGATTCAGGCCAATAATATATTGAGTCGCTCGAAATTGAACAACAGAAGGTCTCGGCTATCTCATATAGTAAAACTTATCACTTACATGTCTGGTTCCGGTGCATAATATATCAACATGCTCGAAATTAAACATGGAACAACAAGGCAAATTCAAATGGCCATAACTTTTGACTCGGATGTCCGATTCAGGTCTATAATATATCGAGTCGCTCTAAATTAAACAACGGAAAGTCTCGAGAAATTCAAATGGTGATAGCTTTTCACTTGGATGTCCGATTCAGGCGTATAGTATATCAAGATGCTAGAAATTACACATCAAAGTACAAGGCAAATTAAAATGGCCATAACTTTTGACTCAGATATCCTTTTCAGGCCAATAATATATCGAGTCCCTCGAAATTGAACAATGGAATCACTCGTGAAATTCAAATGGTTATAGCTTTTCACTTGGATGTCCGATTCAGGCGCATAATATATCGAGTCGCTCGAAATTAAACAACAGAAAGTCTTGAGAAATTTAAATGGTGATAACCTTTCTCTTGGATGTGCGATTAAGGCACATAGTATATCAAGATGCTAGAAATTAAACATCAAAGGGCAAGGCAAATTCAAATAGCCATAACTTTTGACTAGGACGTCCGATTCTGGCCAATAATATATCGAGTTGCTCGAAATTAAACAACGGAAAGTCTCGAGAAATTCAAATGGTGATAGCTTTTCACTTGGATGTCCGATTCAGGCGTATAGTATATGAAGATGCTAGAAATTAAACATCAAAGTGCAAGGCAAATTAAAACGGCCATAACTTTTGACTCGGATGTCCGACTCAGGCCAATAATGATGCAATCCTCCTTAGGAAGGGATCAATCACAAGAACCATGAGCAAGAGGCTCCAAGAAGATTGGGCTAGAGCTGCTGAAGAAGGCCCTAGGGTTCTCATGAACCTTAGGGTAGATTTCTGAGCCCATGGGCCAAGGTTGGGTCCAATTATCTTTGTACATATTAGACTAGGATGTCATTATATTTGGTCCTTGTATATAGGGCTCCATATTGTAGGTAGGGTACCCTAGAAATATAGGATTTTTCAGCCCTTGTATTTTTGGGCACCTAGACTAGTTTTTGTATTAGGGGTAGTTTTGTAATTTCACATGCACTAAGTGGATATTTGATGTGTGTGGCTGGAAATAAATTTAATTGAATTGGTAGAAGCCCAATCCAATTAAATTTTAGAGGGGGAGGTGAGCATTTGCTTACTACACCCCATTGCCACATCATATAGTCACACTTTGTGCATGTCCTTCATGCTTTTCATGCCTCATGACACCTAAGCACACTTAGTGGAGAATCTTGGAATTGATCTTGGATTAGTGGGCTGAACCATAACTAAAATTCACTAATCATAATTAGTGAAATTTTGGCTCCAAAGTTTGGCTCCACAAATTCAATTTCAAATTCAAGTGAAATTTGAATTTCCCTCCAATTTTGTGTGACACTTAGGCTATAAATAGAGGTCATGTGTGTGTATTTTTTTGAACTTTGATCATTTGAATATTAACTTCAGATTTCAGAGCTCCTTTTGAGCACAAAATTTCGTGCTCTTCTCTCCCTCTCCCTGCATTCATCTCCTTCTTCCTCCAAGCTCTTATCCATGGCCTCCTATGGTGGTGAGCTTCTTCTAGACTCATCTTCTCCTTGAAGTGGCGTCTCCTCTCTCTCTTCCTTCTCCATTCCGCTGCCATTTATCTTCCAAGAAGCAAAGGAATCCATTGATGAAGAAGATCCTAGGCCTACAAGCTCCAATGGAGCTTGCATCATGTGGTATCAAGAGCATCTTCATCTAGGTGATGTTCTTTTGCTTCCTCTATCTTTTTGTTCGGTGAATTCTCTTTAATTCCTTGTTCTTCATCTTATTCTCCATGTATATCCTCCATTGTCTTGTGGTTTTGTGCTGTTTAGAGTAGATTCAAAAAAAATAAACCGATTAAATCTTAGATCTACACTTGTTCTTGCATTTCTATGGTTCAAATTTTGTAGATCTACTCTTGAATCTTGTTTTTGTGTTGATTTTAGGTTCTATCATTTTTCATTCATAATATTCTTGTGCTGAACCTTAGATCTAAATTTTCTTCCAAAATATTGATTAAAAAAAAAACACAAAAATCTAAGTGTAAATCACTTAATCCATGTTGTCTTAGAGTCATGTTTAGTCATAGTAATTGTCACATTATGTTCTAAGTTTGTGTTGAATTTTATTTTGTTGATTGAATTCTAGATACATTTGTTCATGTATTCTTGTCATTATTAGCCTATCTTTTGAATTTTGAGTCTAATTCATGCATGTTATTTAGTTCATAACATGTTCTAAATCAATTCCTAGAAGTAGTCTTGTTCTTGAACTCTTTTTTGTTTTCTAAGATTCCTACATGATGCCTATGATGAAGTTGAGTTGTGGTGCTGAGTTGTGGCTGGATTTGTGAATCAAATAAGTCTTAAGCTCTCTTGAATTGTGTTATTCAAGATAATTGAGCATAAGCAAACACAAATTGTAACTATCCAAGCCTTAAGCAACATAAACACTACTCTTGATTTCTAGGTTGAAATCGCTGGTGCTGGCAGCTTGAACATACAAAATTGTATAAATTACTGGGAATTGGTCACAACGATTTTTGAGCTGAAAGTTTTACTGAATTTTCTAGACATCTGGAAAAAAATTATAGAAAAAGAACCAAGCGATTTGGATTAAAGGAAAAAATAATAAAAATCACACAAGTTGGCAGAAAAATCAGTGTCCAGAAAAAAAAAGGAAAAGTGAAAGGAAAGTGTGCTTGCTATTTTGGCTCAAAATTTGTTCTATAATTGGTGCCTATTTTATACCAATCCTAGTTCTGAAATTTCAATTGAAAATTATTGTGAAAACAAGTGCCAAAACTAGAGGTTTCTTGAGTCTTTTTTTTTTTAGAGTTTTTCTACTCTACTCTAGAGACATTCTAGGTTTCTCTTTGAGTCCTAGCTTGCTTTTTTGTGCTTTTCATTGCTTTAATTGTTGAATAATCTTTGGAAATTTGTCTTGTTAAAACTCTATTGGTTTAGCTTTCATTTCATTTTTTTTGGTCTTTGGTTATTGCTTGTCTCTTTGTTTCCTTGCTTGTGAGTTGCCATATAGGGAATTGGAAAGGAGGATTGGTGCCATATCTTGAAGAATTTGAGTCAAGAAGAAAGGGGCCAACCACCTTAAGAGCTATTGGACTAAGAAGCACTCCAAATTGAGTGAAATACTCAAGAGAGAATAGCCACCACAATTGAGGACTTTTTTTTTGTAATTTTGTAATTGGCAATTTGTTTTGTTTTCAAATTTTGTAACAAAAAGGCCTTTCATTGGAAGTAAGTTGGGAGCCTCCAATAGGTCACCCTACTTCCATTTGTGTGTAATAATTTTAGGCAATTTTCCCTTAGGATAGTGAGTGTTTTGTTGGGAACCTTAAATGAGGTCATCCAAACACTCTTAGGATCCGCCTAGTTTGCATTTCTTGCACTTTAATTTCTTGCTTACTTTCATAGCTTATTTCCTTTACCCTCCATTGTCAAACCACCTAGATAGCTTGCCTTTTACCAATTAGTTTTTACCTTATCTTTCACACCTCTTTTAGTGTTTATTTTGGCTAGTTTCAACCATAGTTTCTTTTACCTTTTGTTTTCAAACCCCCAACAAGAAAGAACCATAACTTAGGAACCAACATGAGTCTTCATTCTTCATCTAGTGTTAATGGTGAGGGTTCTACTCCTAAGGACCCCTTGTATAAGATATTAGATGAGTTGAGATCCCTTAAGTTGTGGAAAGAAAAACAAGAGAGAAAAGAAAAAGGTAAAAAAAAGTGGAAGAAATATGTCAAGATGAAAGAGAGAAAATAAGAGAGGAAGAAAGAAGAAAAATAATGAAAGAAATGAAAAGAGAAAAACATGCCTCCTATAGTAGTCATGACTCTTGCAAGAGTTTAAGTGAAGAACTTAGCGACTATTATAGAGGGCGTCATAGTTCACATACTAAACATCACTCCCAAAGAAGAGAAAAGGATAGAAGGCCTCAAGAGGTTAACATTAGCCTCCCATATTTCCATGGAAAAGATAATGTTGAGGCCTACTTAGATTGGGAAATGAAGGTTGAACAACTCTTTGCTTGCCATCATATTAGCGAAGAGAGAAAAGTTCCATTGGCTACCCTTAGCTTTCAAGGGTATGCCCTCTATTGGTGGACTTCCCTTGTTAAAGAACGAAGGATTCATGGGGATCCTCCAGTAGAGTATTGGAATGATCTTAAGAGTTCCCTTAGGAAGAGGCACATTCCCTCCTACTATGAAAGGGAGCTTATGGACAAGCTCCAAAGGCTTAGACAAGGGAGTATGAGCGTTGAAGAATATAGACAACAAATGGAACTACTCCTTTTAAGAGCTGGACTTAGGGAGGAGGAAAGAACAAGCATAGCTAGGTTCCTTAGTGGGCTCAATATGGAAGTGAGGGACAAGGTTGAACTCCTTCCATATAGGGACCTAGATGAGCTAGTCCAACTTTGTATAAGAGTGGAGCAACAACTTAAAAGAAAGCCTTCTTCAAAATCTTATGGCTCTCACTCTTATCCAAGGAAGGACCAAGCCCATGGAATTTTAGGGGCTGCACCTTCAAAACCCAAGGAAGATAAGGGTAAGACCATAGAGAAATACACCCCTAAGACTAGTTCCCAAGAAAGGACTAGCAACATTAAATGTTTCAAATGTCTTGGGAGAGGTCACATTGCCTCTCAATGCCCAACAAAGAAAACCATGATCATGAGGGGTCAAGACATTTATAGTAGTCAAGAGGAGACTACTTCTTGCCCTTCCTCTAGTGGAAGTGAAGATGAAGTAAGGGGTGAAGAGTCTAGTGAGGAAGTCTACCCTCATGAAGAAGGTGACCTCTTAATGGTTAGAAGGCTCCTTGGAGGTCAATCTTGTGATCTATCTCAATCCCAAAGAGAGAACATCTTTCATACAAGATGCAAAATTTTAGATAAAACTTGTTCTCTCATTGTGGATAGTGGATCTTGTTGCAATTGTTGTAGCACAAGATTAGTTTCCAAGTTGAACCTCACTATCATTCCCCACCCAAAACCTTATAAACTTCAATGGCTCAATGAGCAAGGGGAAATGATAGTTAACCAACAAGTGAAGGTACCTTTCTCCATTGGGACATATAAGGATGAAGTTAATTGTGATATAGTTCCCATGGAGGCAGGACATATTCTGTTAGGAAGGCCGTGGCAATTTGATAGGAAGATCATTTATAATGGCCTAACTAATGAGATTAGCCTCACCCATCTTGGCACTAAATTTGTGTTGCATCCTCAAACACCTTCACAGGTGGCCAAAGATCAACTAACTATGAAAGATAAGAGGGATGAGGAAGAAAAATTAGAAAAACAAAAGAAAAAGAAGGATAGTAAGGTCTTGTCTTCAAAGGCCAGGGGGAAGGAAAAAGAGGGAAAGGATTCCTCCAAGAAGATTGTTAAGAAGGAAAATCATTTTGCAACAAAAGGTGATATTAAAAGAGCACTCCTTCTTAAACAATCTTTCTACCTTCTCCTATCAAGGGAAACATCCCTTAGCACTGCCACAATTCCTACATTTGAGACCTTACCCCCAAAGGTCCAAGAACTCTTACATGAATTTGGTGATATATTTCCCAAAGAGATACCCCCTGGGCTACCTCCTTTAAGGGGAATAGAACACCAAATAGATTTAGTCCAAGGAGCAAGCCTTCCTAATAGGCCAGCCTATAGGACTAACCCTCAGGAGACTAAGGAGATAGAGTCTCAGGTTAAAGAATTGTTGGAGAAGGGCTGGGTCCAAGAGAGCCTAAGCCCATGTGCTGTGCCAGTGTTGTTGGTGCCCAAAAAGGATGGTACGTGGAGAATGTGTACAGATTGCAGGGCCATCAACAACATCACTGTAAAGTATAGGCACCCCATTCCTAGACTTGATGATCTGCTTGATGAGTTGCATGGTGCCAATATCTTTTCAAAAATTGATCTTAAAAGTGGTTATCACCAAATCAGGATGAAAAAAGGTGATGAGTGGAAAACTGCTTTCAAGACCAAGTTTGGTTTGTATGAATGGCTAGTGATGCCTTTTGGGCTCACTAATGCACCAAGCACCTTTATGAGGCTTATGCATCATGTCTTAAGGGATTTCATAGGTAGATTTGTAGTTGTTTATTTTGATGATATTTTAGTGTATAGTAGGAGCCTAGATGATCACTTAGGACATCTCAGACAAGTTCTTTCAGTCCTTAGGAAAAACACCCTCTATGCAAATATAGAGAAGTGTACCTTTTGTGTAGATAATATAGTTTTCTTAGGTTTTGTAGTTGGTAGAAATGGGGTCCAAGTGGACCCTGAGAAAATCAAGGCCATCCAAGAATGGCCCACCCCAAAAAGTGTGGGAGATATTAGGAGCTTCCATGGGTTAGCAAGCTTCTATAGAAGGTTCGTTCCTAATTTCTCTACAATTGCATCACCTCTCAATGAGCTGGTGAAGAAGAATGTGGCATTTACCTGGGGTGAAAAACAAGAGCAAGCCTTTGCTTTGCTCAAAGAAAAGCTTACTAAGGCACCTGTTCTAGCTCTTCCTGACTTTTCTAAAACTTTTGAGCTAGAATGTGATGCCTCTGGAGTGGGAGTTGGAGCTGTATTGTTACAACGTGGGCACCCTATTGCTTATTTTAGTGAAAAACTTCATAGTGCCACCCTCAACTACCCCACCTATGATAAAGAGCTTTATGCCTTAATAAGAGCCCTCCAAACTTGGGAACATTACCTTGTTTCCAAGGAATTTGTCATTCATAGTGATCATCAATCACTTAAGTACATTAGAGGGCAAAGCAAGTTAAACAAGAGGCATGCAAAATGGGTAGAGTACCTAGAGCAATTTCCATATGTTATCAAATACAAAAAGGGAAAAACAAATGTGGTAGCTGATGCCCTCTCTAGGAGACACACATTGTTTTGCTCCCTAGGAGCTCAAATTTTAGGATTTGATAATATTAGGGACTTGTATGCTTTAGATGAACATTTCTCTCCCATTTATGAGAGTTGTGGGAAAAAGGCCCAAGATGGATTCTATTTGGCTGAGGGGTATTTGTTCAAAGAGGGAAAGCTTTGCATACCCCAAGGATCCATTAGGAAATTACTTGTGAAAGAGAGCCATGAGGGTGGGCTCATGGGCCACTTTGGGATAGACAAGACCCTTGTCTTCCTCAAAGAAAAGTTTTATTGGCCCCATATGAAGAAAGATGTCCATAAGCATTGCACTAGGTGTGTGGCTTGTTTACAAGCCAAGTCTAGGGTGATGCCTCATGGGCTATACACACCCTTACCCATCCCATCTGCACCTTGGGTAGACATTAGTATGGACTTTGTCCTTGGGCTTCCTAGAACCCAAAGAGGTGTAGAATCTATCTTTGTGGTGGTGGATAGGTTTAGCAAGATGGCACACTTTATACCATGCCACAAGGTGGATGATGCTTCCCACATCTCAAAACTCTTTTTCAAGGAAGTTGTGAGACTCCATGGTTTGCCTAGGACCATTGTGTCAGATAGAGATGCTAAGTTCCTTAGCCACTTCTGGAAAACCTTATGGGCTAAGTTAGGAACTAAACTTCTTTTCTCTACCACTTGTCATCCACAAACTGATGGGCAAACAGAGGTAGTGAATAGGTCTTTATCCACCCTTTTAAGGGCTCTTCTGAAAGGCAACCATAAGTCTTGGGATGAGTATCTTCCTCATGTAGAATTTGCCTACAACAGGGGGGTTCATAGAACCACCAAGCAGTCCCCTTTTGAGGTTGTCTATGGGTTCAATCCCCTAACACCGTTAGACCTCATTCCCCTCCCACTGGACACTTCTTTTATACATAAAGAAGGGGAATCTAGGTCAGAATTTGTAAAGAAGATGCATGAGAGGGTTAAGAACCAAATAGAGAACCAAACAAAGGTCTATTCAACTAAAGGCAATAGAGGAAGAAAAGAGCTAGTTCTTAATGAGGGTGACTGGGTTTGGCTCCATCTTAGGAAGGATAGATTCCCTACTAAAAGGAAATCCAAGCTTAGCCCTAGAGGGGATGGACCTTTTCAGGTTTTGGAGAGGATCAATAACAATGCCTATAGGTTGGACCTCCCAGAAGAGTATGGAGTCAGCACCACTTTTAACATTTCTGATTTAACTCCTTTTGCAGGTGGAGCTGATATTGAGGAGGAGGAACTAACAGATTTGAGGTCAAATCCTCTTCAAGGGGAAGGGGATGATGCAATCCTCCCTAGGAAGGGACCAATCACAAGAACCATGAGCAAGAGGCTCCAAGAAGATTGGGCTAGAGCTGCTGAAGAAGGCCCTAGGGTTCTCATGAACCTTAGGGTAGATTTCTGAGCCCATGGGCCAAGGTTGGGTCCAATTATCTTTGTACATATTAGACTAGGATGTCATTATATTTGGTCCTTGTATATAGGGCTCCATATTGTAGGTAGGGTACCCTAGAAATATAGGATTTTTCAGCCCTTGTATTTTTGGGCACCTAGACTAGTTTTTGTATTAGGGGTAGTTTTGTAATTTCACATGCACTAAGTGGATATTTGATGTGTGTGGCTGGAAATAAATTTAATTGAATTGGTAGAAGCCCAATCCAATTAAATTTTAGAGGGGGAGGTGAGCATTTGCTTACTACACCCCATTGCCACATCATATAGTCACACTTTGTGCATGTCCTTCATGCTTTTCATGCCTCATGACACCTAAGCACACTTAGTGGAGAATCTTGGAATTGATCTTGGATTAGTGGGCTGAACCATAACTAAAATTCACTAATCATAATTAGTGAAATTTTGGCTCCAAAGTTTGGCTCCACAAATTCAATTTCAAATTCAAGTGAAATTTGAATTTCCCTCCAATTTTGTGTGACACTTAGGCTATAAATAGAGGTCATGTGTGTGTATTTTTTTGAACTTTGATCATTTGAATATTAACTTCAGATTTCAGAGCTCCTTTTGAGCACAAAATTTCGTGCTCTTCTCTCCCTCTCCCTTCATTCATCTCTTTCTTCCTCCAAGCTCTTATCCATGGCCTCCTATGGTGGTGAGCTTCTTCTAGACTCATCTTCTCCTTGAAGTGGCGTCTCCTCTCTCCCTTCCTTCTCCATTCCGCTGCCATTTATCTTCCAAGAAGCAAAGGAATCCATTGATGAAGAATATCCTAGGCCTACAAGCTCCAATGGAGCTTGCATCAAATAATATATCGATTCGCTCAAAATTGAACAACGGAAGCAATCGAGAAATTCAAATGGTCATAACTTTTCACTCGGATGTCCAATTCAGGTGGATAATATATCGAGTGACTTGAAATTAAACAACAGAAAGTATCGAGAAATTTAAACGGTGATAACTTTTCACTTGGATGTCCGATTAAGGCGCATAGTATATCAAGATGCTAGAAATTAAACATCAAAGCACAATGCAAATTCAAACGGCCATAACTTTTGGCTCAGATGTCCGATTCAGGCCTATAATATATCGAGTCGCTCAAAATTAAACAACGAAAAATATAGAGAAATTTAAATGGCGATAACTTTTCACTTGGATGACTGTTTAAGGCACATAGTATATCAAGATGCTAGAAATTAAACATCAAAGTGCAACGCAAATTCAAACGGCCAGAACTTTTGACTCGGCTGTCCGATTCAGAGCAACAATATAGTGAGACGCTCATAATTGAACAATGGAAGCTCTCGAGAAATTCAAATGATCATAACCTTTCACTTGGATTTCCGATTCAGGAGCATAGTATATCAAGATGCTCGAAATTAAAAATCAAAGCGCAAGACAAATTCAAGCGGCCATAACTTTTGACTTGGTTGTCTGATTCAGCCCAATAATACATCGAGTCACTCGAAATTGAACAACGGAAGCTCTTGGTGAGCTCATATGGTCATAACTTTTCACTCAAATGTCCAATTCAAGGGCATTATATATCGAGATGCACGATATTAAACATGGAAGCACAAGGCAAATTCAAATGGCCATAACTTTTGACTCGGATGTCCCATTCAAGCCAATAACATATCGAGTCGTTTGAAATTGAACAACGGAAGCACTCGAGAAATTCAAATGGTCATAACTTTTAACTCGGATGTCCAATTCAGGCACATAATATACCAAGATGCTCGAAATTAAACATGGAAGCACATGGAAAATTCAAACTGCCATAACTTTTGACTAGGATGTCCGATTCAGGCCAATAATATATCGAGTTGCTCGAAATTGAACAACGAAAGCTCTCGCCCAACTCATATGGTCATAACTTTTCACTCAGATGTTCGATTCAGGTGCAAAATAAATCCAGAAGCTCGAAATTAAACATGGAAGCACAAGGAAAATTCAAATTGCCATAACTTTTTGCTCGGATGTCCGATTCAGGCCAATAATATTTTGAGTCGCTTGAAATTAATCAATGGAAAGTCTCGAGAAATTCAAATGGTGATAGCTTTTCACTAGGATGTCCGATTCAGGCGCATAGTATATCAAGATGCTAGAAATAAAACATCAAAGTGCAAGGCAAATTCAAACGGCCATAACTTTTGACTCGAATGTCCGATTCAGGCCAATAATATATCGAGTCGCTCGAAATTGAACAACAGAAGGTCTCGGCTATCTCATATAGGAAAACTTTTCACTTAGATGTCTGGTTCCGGTGCATAATATATCGACATGCTCGAAATTAAACATGGAACAACAAGGCAAATTCAAATGGCCATAACTTTTGACTCGGATGTCCGATTCAGGTCTATAATATATTGAGTCGCTCTAAATTAAACAACGGAAAGTCTCGAGAAATTCAAATGGTGATAGCTTTTCACTTGGATGTCCGATTCAGGCGCATAGTATATCAAGATGCTAGAAATTACACATCAAAGTACAAGGCAAATTAAAACGGCCATAACTTTTGACTCAGATATCCTATTCAGGCCAATAATATATCGAGTCCCTCGAAATTGAACAATGGAATCACTCGAGAAATTCAAATGGTGATAGCTTTTCACTTGGATGTCCGATTCAGGCGCATATTATATCGAGTCGCTCGAAATTAAACAACAGAAAGTCTTGAGAAATTTAAATGGTCATAACCTTTCTCTTGGATGTGCGATTAAGGCACATAGTATATCAAGATGCTAGAAATTAAACATCAAAGGGCAAGGCAAATTCAAATAGCCATAACTTTTGACTAGGACGTCCGATTCAGGCCAATAATATATCGAGTTGCTCGAAATTAAACAACGGAAAGTCTCGAGAAATTCAAATGGTGATAGCTTTTCACTTGGATGTCCGATTCAGGCGTATAGTATATGAAGATGCTAGAAATTAAACATCAAAGTGCAAGGCAAATTAAAACGGCCATAACTTTTGACTCGGATGTCCGACTCAGGCCAATAATATATTGATTCGCTCAAAATTGAACAACGGAAGCAATCGACAAATTCAAATGGTCATAACGTTTCACTCGGATGTCCAATTCAGGTGGATAATATATCGAGTCACTTGAAATTAAACAACAGAAAGTATCGAGAAATTTAAATGGTGATAACTTTTCACTTGGATGTCCGATTAAGGCGCATAGTATATCAAGATGCTAGAAATTAAACATCAAAGCACAATGCAAATTCAAACGGCCATAACTTTTGGCTCAGATGTCCGATTCAGGCCTATAATATATCGAGTCGCTCAAAATTAAACAACGAAAAATCTCGAGAAATTGAAATGGCGATAACTTTTCACTTGGATGACTGTTTAAGGCACATAGTATATCAAGATGCTAGAAATTAAACATCAAAGTGCAAGGCAAATTCAAACGGCCAGAACTTTTGACTCGGCTGTCTGATTCAGAGCAATAATATAGTGAGACGCTCATAATTGAACAATGGAAGCTCTCGAGAAATTCAAATGATCATAACCTTTCACTTGGATTTCCGATTCAGGAGCATAGTATATCAAGATGCTCGAAATTAAAAATCAAAGCGCAAGACAAATTCAAGCGGCCATAACTTTTGACTTGGATGTCCGATTCAGCCCAATAATACATCGAGTCACTCGAAATTGAACAACGGAAGCTCTTGGCAAACTCATATGGTCATAACTTTTCACTCAAATGTCCAATTCAGGCGCAGTATATATCGAGATGCACGATATGAAACATGGAAGCACAAGGCAAATTCAAATGGCCATAACTTTTGACTTGGATGTCCGATTCAAGCCAATAACATATCGAGTCGTTTGAAATTGAACAACGGAAGCACTCGAGAAATTCAAATGGTCATAACTTATAACTCGGATGTCCAATTCAGGCACATAATATACCAAGATGCTCAAAATTAAACATGGAAGCGCAAGACAAATTCAAGCGGCCATAACTTTTGACTTGGATGTCCGATTCAGCCCAATAATACATCGAGTCACTCGAAATTGAACAACGGAAGCTCTTGGCAAACTCATATGGTCATAACTTTTCACTCAAATGTCCATCAGGCGCATTATAATCGAGATGCACGATATTAAACATGGAAGCACAAGGCAAATTCAAATGGCCATAACTTTTGACTCGGATGTCCGATTCAAGCCAATAACATATCGAGTCGTTTGAAATTGAACAACGGAAGCACTCGAGAAATTCAAATGGTCATAACTTATAACTCGGATGTCCAATTCAGGCACATAATATACCAAGATGCTCGAAATTAAACATGGAAGCACATGGAAAATTCAAACTGCCATAACTTTTGACTCGGATGTCCGATTCAGGCCAATAATATATCGAGTTGCTCGAAATTGAACAACGAAAGCTCTCGTCCAACTCATATGGTCATAACTTTTCACTCAGATGTCCGATTCAGGTGCAAAATAAATCCAGAAGCTCGAAATTAAACATGGAAGCACAAGGAAAATTCAAATTGCCATAACTTTTTGCTCGGATGTCCGATTCAGGCCAATAATATTTTGAGTCGCTTGAAATTAATCAATGGAAAGTCTCGAGAAATTCAAATGGTGATAGCTTTTCACTAGGATGTCTGATTCAGGCGCATAGTATATCAAGATGCTAGAAATAAAACATCAAAGTGCAAGGCAAATTCAAACGGCCATAACTTTTGACTCGAATGTCCGATTCAGGCCAATAATATATCGAGTCGCTCGAAATTGAACAACAGAAGGTCTCGGCTATCTCATATAGTAAAACTTTTCACTTAGATGTCTGGTTCCGGTGCATAATATATCGACATGCTCGAAAATAAACATGGAACAACAAGGCAAATTCAAATGGCCATAACTTTTGACTCGGATGTCCGATTTTTGGTCTATAATATATCGAGTCGCTCTAAATTAAACAACAGAAAGTCTCGAGAAATTCAAATGGTGATAGCTTTTCACTTGGATGTCCGATTCAGGCGCATAGTATATCAAGATGCTAGATATTACACATCAAAGTACAAGGCAAATTAAAACGGCCATAACTTTTGACTCAGATATCCTATTCAGGCCAATAATATATCGAGTCCCTCGAAATTGAACAATGGAATCACTCGAGAAATTCAAATGGTGATAGCTTTTCACTTGGATGTCCGATTCAGGCGCATATTATATCGAGTCGCTCGAAATTAAACAACAGAAAGTCTTGAGAAATTTAAATGGTGATAACCTTTCTCTTGGATGTGCGATTAAGGCACATAGTATATCAAGATGCTAGAAATTAAACATCAAAGGGCAAGGCAAATTCAAATAACCATAACTTTTGACTAGGACGTCCGATTCAGGCCAATAATATATCGAGTTGCTCGAAATTAAACAACGGAAAGTCTCGAGAAATTCAAATGGTGATAGCTTTTCACTTGGATGTCCGATTCAGGCGTGTAGTATATGAAGATGCTAGAAATTAAACATCAAAGTGCAAGGCAAATTAAAACGGTCATAACTTTTCACACGGATATCCGATTCAAGCGCATCACATATCAAGACGCTCAAAATTGAACAACGGAAGCTCTTGAGAAATTCAAATGGTCATAACTTTTCACTCGGATGTCCAATTCAGGTGGATAATATATCGAGTCACTTGAAATTAAACAACAGAAAGTATCGAGAAATTTAAATGGTGATAACTTTTCACTTGGATGTCCGATTAAGGCGCATAGTATATCAAGATGCTAGAAATTAAACATCAAAGCACAATGCAAATTCAAACGGCCATAACTTTTGGCTCAAATGTCCGATTCAGGCCTATAATATATCGAGTCGCTCAAAATTAAACAACGAAAAATCTCGAGAAATTGAAATGGCGATAACTTTTCACTTGGATGACTGTTTAAGGCACATAGTATATCAAGATGCTAGAAATTAACCGAATAATCACCTAGAGGAATT